>NC_056734.1:889310880-889563380 GCF_019279795.1 Protopterus annectens
ATCAGTTTGATATACGAATGACATAAAATTCTTTACAAAATTACAGCTAGGTGAGCTGGAATATGTTACACATCCACTGCCTTACTTCTCCTGGCATGGCTAGCAATACCTTAAATCATCACAAGTATAACAACAAGGCATTTCCTTAGACAACCATTTGGAAACAGTCTGTTTTGACACAGGTCTCTTCTTCTTACCATCACAAGAAATAAACAACTGATACGATGATCTGAACAATTTAGTTCTGACAAGACTGTACCCGAGTTTTCTGTGGATAGCCAAGGAATGTAGTATCCTTTTTCCCCTCATTTTGGAATTCAGTAAAAAAAACTGTGAGATTGATAGTTTTCTTAAAGCAAACTTTGATATCACTTTAGGCATAAAAGGATTAATTCCCAAAGAAACCCTGTCCCAATGGAAAATGAGATAGAACTGACTAACAATAAGAGCTTGCAACTAAGACACCCTTTTTGCAGAGGGCAGAGCAATCAGTAAAATGGTTTTCCATGTTAAGAACCTCAAGACATAGAGGTTAGGTGGTTCAAATGGAGCAAGTGTTAGCTTCTCTAACAGAAAGTTAAGATCCCAAGGAGGGGCCACTGGTTTTCTAGGAGGCCTCTTATGCAAAACCTCCTATAAAACATTTTTCATGAGAATGCACTGAAAGAGAAGGTTTCATGGACAGGCATGCTGAAATGGCTGATAAATAAACCTCTACAAAGAAATACAAAAAGGCCATAGAACTGTAACTCACAAATATTGTGAAACCAGAAACAACTAGCCCTGAAAGAGTGGTGGTTTTGTCGTTGGCTGCAACCAGAAAACCTCTTCCAATTGCTAATATACGATTTTCTAGAAGCAGGCCTTCTTGCCTCCATTAGTACCTGCTGTGTGTCCTCAGTAAAAAAGGTGCATAAAAGGAATTAAGACCCTATCATCCAGGCAATAATATGAAGTAGATTGGTGCTGTGGTTCTGGGGTGTATCAAACATCCCTGTTCTTGTGTGAGCAGATCCAATTTGTAAGGAACATGTTGTACTTGCCCATTTCCAAAAGAAGGGAAATCACAACTGCCTGGTCCTGAAGGGAGTTATGACAATGATCTTGGGAGATTATTTCTGAATCTTCAGAACCTGGATATTACTGGAAAGGGTAGAAACACATACAGGAGCATTCCTGTCCAAGAAAAAGAAAATGCATTTGTTTTCCAGATCTTCTTGCATGGAGTTCTTAAGAAGAATCTTGCCAGCTGACTGTTCAGTGAGGAGACAAAGACATCTACTTGAGGAACTCCCTACAGATTTATTTTAATTTTACATTTGTTAACCGGGAAAGTCCGACTGGATACATATCATTTTCAGCGGAGGCCTGGGGAGAAAAGCTCCACATTGAAATTAAGTGACACAAAGTTGTGGTTACAAAGACATCTAAAAACATTTAACAGATTCAGTGACAAATTATAGTCAAGGTTACATTTAGATCCAAACAAACATTGTTGGTTAATGGTATAAGTATACAGAGCTAACAATTACATATCTGACGTGTATAAGAAAGAAAAGTATTTCCAGGTAGAAGGTAAGGATGATAGTCAAGAGAAAAGGTGGTTAGGTAAGAAGGAAGTTATAGCAAATAGTATATAGAGGGGTAGAAGCGCATAGGTTTAGAATGGGCAGAATAATAAGTTATCCTCCTGATAATGGAATAATAGAATTCTAATGGTTGTAGAGAAGTGTATGTTGTGAGGGTGGGGAAAGAATATAAAAGGGTGAATACCTCTGTGAGCTATGTTTGGCTTACCTTTGTCTTGGTATTAATTGGGTTAGTCTGGGTTTAGACATGGACATAGCCAGTCACTGTTCATGCACATTTTTAGGGAGGTTTTGAATTGGGGCAAGGAGCATGTGGTGGTTAGTTCAGCAGGTATTGAGTTCCATTTTTTTTCCAGCAGAGTTGGAGAATAATGATTCTTCAGCTGACTTGTTGGCTTTGGAAGCTGATGAATCAAACCTTAGAAGACATCATGATCAAGTTTCCATTTTGAGAGGGTCTGCCCTTGTCTGCCCCCCAGTTGGGGGTATGACCTGGTTCCTTCTTGCTTGCTGAGGTACCACATGACAGTGATATTGTCTACAATAACTTAGACAGGTCCCAGGGACCAAAGATGATTCAGACAGTTGGGTGCCTTGATTAGGGCAAGCATCTCTTTATATTTATGTGCTTGCATTGGTCCTTAGTGTCCCACACATCTTGCACTTTTATCCCTCCTGAATCTGCTCTCCAAGCAAAGTCAAATGCTTTTGTGGTGAATGACTGCTTAAGAACAAGGAGGGAGAACAGTAGACCTGGATTTAAGATATTTATTGTCTACACCAAATGATTTAACTTTTTACAAACCCAAGCACTGAAATCTGAAAAGACAAGAGCCATTGGTACTAGGACCAAAAAGACCTCAGATACCACCATATCTTTCTAATATTGGAGTCTTGCCAGGGTTGTCATGAGAAACATAGAAACCATGAGACCCAAAATCCTGAGTTATTCCCTCACAGTGGAAGAAAAGCTCTCTGAATTGTGGTGTCTAGTTGACATACCAGAAACACAATACTGCGGGGAGAAGTCAAGAAAGACTTTTGAATGTTCTCTTGGAATGCCAACTGGTGTAAGAGGTCTCTCACCTAAAAATGAGATTTTTGATGCTTTGAAAAAGACTCTGCAAAGATAAACAAGTCAGCTAAATGTGGAAAAATATGGATACCCTGTATCTTGCAATGATCTATAACTGTAGATAGACATTTTCTCAACACTCTTGGTGCAGTAGATAGTCCAAAGGGTAGGGGTGAAAACTGATAATGTGATTTAGATAAATAGAACAAAAGTCTGAAGTTTGGATGAACAGAGATGTGATAAGCATTTTTTAGAGCTAGGGTTACCAGCAAACTTGAATGAGGAAGAAGAGGTAACAGGTTGTGAAGTAACATCACACAATCTGGGCACTATCACAAACAGCTTTAGGAAACAAATATCCAGAAATGATCTCCAATCATTTTTCTTTCTTTCTTTCTTTTTCTTTCTTTCCTTTTGACATAAAAACATGAATAAAACAGAACCCCTTTCTCGCCTGGGAAGGTTGGACTGGTTCTATCACTCCATTGGGCATCATGTGATGGGCAGGTGGATACTAAATAGTCTGGTCTGAAGAGTGAGGAATTATCCCCTGGAAAGAAATAATTTTCTCCCACTGCCATCTGTTACCTTGATGAATGATCTTCAGAAGCCATTTGTCTGAAATTGTTGCCAAACAGAAAAGGAGAGATTCGGACGCAAGGGGCTGAGATTAAATTGATGATTTTTATTAAATTAAATCATAGGAAAGTACTGATTTGTCAGGATTTGGTTTAAAAGATACATTGTTTTTATTGTTGATCTGAAGAAGTGTTACTTCACTGAAAAAACACTCATCTATTGTATTTTACCTTGTATTTTATTACAGTTTACAGTTGTGGTAGCCAAAATTGTTTTATGTTTTATAATATGGATATTAGGGAGATGAAAGGAAAAGGTTTACACTATCACAGGCAGGGCAAAACATGATTAGCCCCAAGATTACATACCTCTTAAAGCCCATAGTGATAAATGGAGAAGAAAAAATGCCAAGAAAATACACAGATAATATGACAAATGTATAAGATAATAAAATATATTCAGGATAACAAAATATCAGAACACAAATAAGGCGTGTGGTGAAGGATGGGAAGTATTCAAATTCAGGATGCATATCTCTGTCTTCATTGTTAACCAATAGATAAGGGCGAGATAAGTGGAGAGCATGTGGCATGGACAGAGAGAGACAGAAAGAAAGGGCTGCACTGAGAAAAATAGAAGACAGTTTGAAGATAATTCAATGAAGTACCATACTAGGCATTAAGTCATGAAGCATGGCTATGGGAAGGAAAGAAATGGGATAGTATTAAAGGTAGGCAGATGACAGAAAGATGAACTGTGATATATCAGGTGATAGTAATGAATAAGGAATGTAAACCACACCAAAGACAATAACTATAACAGAATCTATAACAGGATGTGGGGATGACTAAGCAGAATAAGGAGAGAATGTGAGAATAAAGAAATAAGATGGAATATCCAAAAAGAACAAATAAGGCTTACTGAGGAAGACCTATCAAAAGGGTGCAATGACATGCTATGTTCTGGGAAAAAAGGAAGGAAAGGAGGAATTAAAAGGTTAAAGGAACATGGGGAGAAAAAGAGGGCTGAAAATGGACAAGAACACAGTGACAGGTTCTGTCAACAAGAGCTAGATCAAAAACTGTACTGAGGACATGAAACCAGTGCTTACTGATTCTTCTTATATGGTACAAAACAGCCTCAAAAATAAACTGGGAGGGCAGAATAAGCAGGTGTATATACGACAGATGTGGTCCTAAAGGGTCAGTGTTAATGTACATGTTAACATTTGCACAGACAGACAACATAGTAGAAAAAAGATTGATAGCGTTGAGAGCAATTAAGGATACAGAGATTAGAAACATGCAGAAATGATGTATTATATGCTTAGATAAGCACCAATGAAGGATCAATCCACAGATTATAAAAAAAATAAATAAATAAATAAATAAAAATAGCTCTTCCTCCTGGAGGGATGCATAAGAAACTACATGGAGACATACTAAAAGGGAGAAAGTCGTAAGGAAGAAACAGGATGTCACATGCTATCCCGAATAACTAAAATTAAGGAATGGATGAGGTAGGAAATTGTGGGCAGAAAGTATGGAATTAAAAGAACACTTGTATTATGGGATATTATGGGGAAGAACAGAGAATAAAAGGTAGAGATGGGAAAAAATAAATAAGATATGCACCATGCTAAGCATACAGACTATCACAGACTAATTATGTTTGTATGTCAAACTTGGTGCACCTTTGGAAATGCAAATGTATGCATGTGTTACTTAGCCCTAAAAATTAAAATCAGTAAAGATTATACTGAAAGTCAATAAACTGTATAAAATTAAATAAACATAATAAAAATTATGACATAATACAGTGTGCTTCCTAGAGTTCAAATGTACTTAGGGGAAATGTTGATCAGCTGTGTAGATTACAATCTGCAAAAAAAAGTTTTGTTTTCTCTTAGTTACATATGGATGTGTTTAAAACCTGAGATTTAATTATTTTGGGTAATTTTTTCTTCAGTTCCTTAACCATGCATTGGAAGTAAACCACAACCCAAGACTGCAGTACTGAATGTATGGAGTAGTTTTGTGCATTCAAAATGGAAGCTGTAACTGCTGCCATTCATTACGTACTTCTATCATATCATGTATGGTAAATATGGTTCTTTAAATCCATCTTCAATTCAATTATAAAACCTACAGGTACACTGGTAAAATGCTTAGGGCAATATGAAA
Organism: Protopterus annectens; assembly: GCF_019279795.1. NCBI lineage: Eukaryota > Metazoa > Chordata > Ceratodontiformes > Protopteridae > Protopterus > Protopterus annectens. Next base: position 889,316,307 of record NC_056734.1, read on the forward strand.
GGTCTGATAATGGGAGACTTGCTCGAGTGCTTTAATGTAAGGAGTCCGTCCAGTTGTACAGACCAAGGCAGTATATATTTAATTTTGTACTTTTTGTGCTGCCTTTTGCCTGCTGGTTCCATCTTGGGGGAGGTGTGGCCCATTGTTTAGTTCTAGAGAAGTAGCTGAACCCAAAGACAGATACATTACAAGAATAGGACTTTAAAGAATCATGCCCTATCCACTTCCTTACTCCCAAGGAAGAAAAAGGCAGGACATAAATGTAGGATGCACAAATGTAACTTCATATGCACCACCAGTGGTATGGAGTAAAATCGGATGAAAACTATTCTTGAAATGACAGTTATTTACCCACTACAGAGACAGAGCCTTGTCATCTCATTTTCATCTGACTCAACCTTTGAGTTGTCAGATCCGACTGGATCAAACCTCTACACCTTTTTATGAAGCTGTGGATCCAAGGGTCTGACTCTTCCCCTACGCATAATTCCCTCCATTCCACCCAAGTACCTCAGATCAAGTTTGGTGACATACATCACCAGCTATTATCTAGATTTAAAAACAACAGAAAAACTATAAAACAGCAGCCAAAGTCCAATCCTGAATCAAAAACCAAAACAGAAGCAGAAAACACGGTACAGTCAACACAGCCAAAGCCAGTTTTAAACCACTTTTAATAAAGTAACAAGAAAACAGAATGGATATGTGCTTTCAGGCTATCAGCCCTTCATCAGTTCTGCTGTAACTCAAAGACAAGCCATAAAAAAAAGAAGAAACTATTATAAGCATTAACAACCCAACCAATCAGGATATTAAAACAGAAGTACTTAATATGGCAATTAGTGAAGCAATTTACATGCTTTCAATGCCAGCTTTAAAGAGACAACCCCATTCAGGCTGAGTAATTTATCAGCTTGTAATTTCACTTATCCATCTCATCTCGGCCATCTCTGTGCTATGCACAATATCACCTCCCCTTTTGTCCTTAACTACTAGTTGTATGGCCAAGAAATTAAAACAATGTCCGGGGCAATCCATGATGTGCTTAGCAAGAGCATTAGCTGAATTTTTCAACCTCATATCACTAAGATGCTTCAATATTCTAAAAATGGGAGCACTTAGTGCAAGTAGCAAGATACATTAAATTCCGAGTTTTAAAATCAGCTCTCAGTTTAAATCTGTAAAACAAAGCCAGTCTGGGGGTAACAAAAATAGTCAGTTCTAGAGATATAATTACAGGCTTTGCAGGACAAACAAGGAAAAGTCCCAAACTTATCAAACCTGGAAAGAGAATTAGATCCATCAGGAGGAGGTCTGTAACATAGCTGCCTTTTCAGGGATTTAGCAGATCTTATGCAACTCTGGAAATGTGCATAAGATCTATGATGTTATTGCTAAGAACTGGTCTGTCCTACTTCTGGATGACCGTATTAAAGGGATTGTTGGCAATAAATTAACAATGCTTCTGCAGAGGAGGCAATATGAACTGTACTGTACCAATCCACAATTTTGTTTGTCTTATAAAGAGACTGAGATGACATAGGTCCAAAACAGGTCTGAGATCCCTTGTCTTCTTTGGTACTAAAAATAACCTGGAATAGACTCTGGATTCTAACTGGTCTCAGGTAAACCATTGAATGACTCTTTTTTCTAGCAACTTGAATTCTTCTGTTGCTGTGGATTCCAGCTAACCAGGTGAATTGTCTGGAACCCCTCTTTCTCTCTCTCTTTCTCTCTCTCTCTCTTTGGAACTTAAGAAAAGGGAATGGAATAGCCTCTGGTGATTATCCTTAGAACCCAAGAATCTGCTGTAATATCTTACTAGGCATGTGGGTGCAAGGATAAGCACCCCTCCCAGTCAGCCTCCAGAGTGCAGCAGTTGGATAACTTTTCAGGAGTGCTGATAGGGTTTGTTGGTAAAGAGACCAAATAATCCTGGTTATGTGGTTTGCCTCTGCCCCTACGGTGACATCCATTTGAGTTACCTCCACTTCTGCCCAGGATGGGAGCCCATCTCCAGGACTGTTCTGGTAATAACCCTGTGATTTTTCTGAACCACATCATCTTACCATCCATTTGGTTCCTAGAAAAGGTCCATTGAGGGGTGTAGAAGCAAATCCCAACAGCAGACAGGGTTTTACCCTCTTGTTCAATTCTGGTAAAGATTTCTTTCAGCTTGGGACTGAAAAGTGTGAAACCATTAAAAGTGGCATTGATGAAGGATGTCTTAAAGCCTTCAGCAAATTCGCATCCAAGCATGCAGGCACTTGGCAATGCCGTTGTCTGCTGCCCTAGCTGTGTCATCAACTGCATTGGAGAGTAGATGCATGGACACATTAGACACAGACTGAAGGGTAGTTAGGTGGGGCAGATCCCTCTGAAAATAAGGCATGCAAGTAAGATAGTTCAGCACCATGAGTGTGAAGGTCACTATAGCATACACCTATTTTCCAAGTCTGTCTAACGCCCTTGACTCTCTATTGGGGAGATTTGCAGAAGAACTCTCCTTAGACAGCAAACACTTGCTCCAGTGTTTCCAATCTTTTGGGGCTATCAAAGTCCTATCCGATTTTTTTTTGGGGGGGGGTTTCTTTGGGTGGGGGAATAGGTTAAACTATATCAGGATCCTTCCAGGCTAGCAGAGCCACCAAATCTACAAAAGCATCAGTGGGTGTTCCCACCAAGGAGGCAGATGAGCCAGCACTGAAGTCCTCAAGTAACACAGATTCATGTGGTGAAGCAGCATCAGTGGACCAACTCACTTGTTATGTCATCATTTCTAGAATATCACCAAAGATGATGTCTAGATGAGATATTGGGGAACCTGCATCCAGATGTGTGTCTTCTGAGATGGACTCTTGACAGCAGTCTAGATGTTTACATTTACAAATTCATATCCTAGGACCCAATCTTGGGAATCTTGAGAGACAGGTATAAATCAGACTGTTTAAAACATCTGCCGGTCTTTTTTGGATAAGACAAAAACACGGTGAATACAGTTTATGTGTTTATGTGCTTTGACTTATCCGATTGATTTGATTGAAATAAACGGCATTTGTGGAACTAGAATTTCTCTGGACTAACCTTCTTCATGGTGCCCATCTGGTTCTTATCTGTTGGCAGACCTTCCATCCACATTCGACCCTCTACAGTTCGCTTATCAAGCTAACAAATACACTGTGGATGCTGTTTCAATGGCACTCCACCTCTCAATCATCTGGAGGAAGAAAATTATATCAGGCTGTTTATTGATTTCAGCTTGGCATTCAGTACAGTGGTTCCAATGCATCTAATTGACAAGCTTGTACATCCTGGAGTTAGCAAGCTCATGTGCAACTAGATCCTCGACTTCTTGATGAACAGACTGCAGAAAACAAGTAATAATTCACAATATGTAGCTCAGCTGAAAAGTGTACAATATCTTTTTTTTATTCTTTGACATAGCAATATTTTTTTCTTATTCATGTGCAATTGCCTGCTGTCTGATACAGATGAACAAAGGAGGACAATCTTAACGTGCAATCCTACACGGTCATGCTGCTATGTACAGTATTCTTCTTATGACTGTCTGGGGAGCTTGTGTGTTTTTGCTGTTATTATTGGTTTATTTATTCTTCTGTGGATTTTGTATTGAATATGTTTTTTTAAATTGAAATGTTATACTGTTGTTCTTGTTATCCTTGCTTTCTATGTACTCTCTGGTGAGTTGTTAGTCAGAATTTCATTTAGGCTGCACTTGTGTAGCCCTAAATGATATTAAAGTTTACTTTGACTATAGCTGGCTATACAGATATGTTTTTATATACATTTTAGTTGTTCACCCTGCACAAAGTTACATCTAGCATAGCCATACATCTCAACCTACTGGAGCAAGAAATCTGGACAAAGCCATAAATAAAAGTGGGACAAACGCCCAAAAATAGAGGCAATTTTTAAATATTGCTCTTACAAACTTAGAAAGTTGATATAACAACAGGTTTTGCATTAGTGTTAATTTTCTGAAAGATATGAAGTCTGAAAATCAAATTTCTGTCATTATTTTCTAATTTCAGTCTTTAATGAATTACCACTAATATGCTCGAAAACCACAATTTTATGTAAACTGGACCAAAAAATAGGAGGCTGAAATCTGGACATTCTGTGAAAATCTGTACAGTTGGGAGGTATGATGCAAAGCAAACACCAAATTAATAGGTGATATTCAGAGTGCAGCTCGGCAATTACAGAGAAGTTGACTTTCACAGTTTTAGCACACTAGCCACTAATTTTTTGTACTGTTTTTTCAGGATATGGGCATACAGCTGATACTGTGACACCATTTTCAAAGGTAAGAGTCATGAGTTCTGGAGGTTTTAGCAAGAAGGCTGGAGAAGAAGCTTCTCTGAAATGCAGTTACCCCCATTACAGTTAGAAATGCAAGGTTGCTGCACAAGGAATGAACTTCAGACAGATGAACCAACCGCAAGCACATCAAGGCAGTTTCCATGATCGACACCTGTTATTTCATTCTGCATGCAAAACTGAATGTGCTTTCCCATTGAAAAGGCACCTGTACTGGCATCTGTCAGAATAGCCTTGTTTGCTAAAGCTCTCATCCATAATATCAGGGGGAGCATGCGTATGATCCTCAGTTTCATTCTATCTAATCATCCAGACATTTCTTTTAAACTCTGGGAATACATTAGGAAAATTAGCCCCAACTTTCTCAGGAGTTCTGTGTTAAAGTTACATTTGCATTAGCTCACATTTTTGTATACCGTTTGATAATATCAAGCTATTCTGAAAAGTGTAATTACAAAGAATCATAGGTAAATACTAGGTTAGCTGCCCTTGCAGATCATTTTAAGCCTTGCCAGTTTCCCTTCTTGTGCTCCAATAACCTATCCCATTTGGTTAGAGACTGGCCTTACCATATTATGGTCAAGAATTAAATACTACCCCTAATAAGAATAACTGGTATCATAACATAGACAATTTGTTGGAATACAAATTAGTAGTAAAGGGGGCAGTCCTGCAGTAAATGTTTGGTTTCCCACCCATAGATCCAAGTTGCACTTGAATTTGGACAGGGACGAACTTTGTTTATGTGGATGGGAAGTCTATTCCACAGCAGCAGTATCCTCTGCGAGATATACCTGTCCCTCCAAACCATTCTGGTGATGTTGCAGAAGAGGTTTAGATCCCTAGATTGAGTATTTCTGATGATTTTACTGCACATCAACAAGTCAAATGGCTTCAGTATTGGGTCAGAGGATACCCTCTATGCCAGACACAGGTCACTTCTTAGCAGTCCATAGCATATACAATACAGTGACAGGGCTTTGAGTTGGTCCAAGTAGGACATGTTGTTTATTTCTTGTATCCTTTTGGTAAGGTATCTCTCTGGGCATTCCAATTACTGCATACGTGTCAAAGGGGGCATTATATTCAATGACTAGCCTAATGAGGGCTGAGTAAAGGGGGCGATGGCATCCTTACATCTAGGCACAATCCCTTTGTTTATAAACTGTGCAGTATAGATGGAAAGTCTTACAACGGTCACATATTGATCAAAAAGGTAGGTCACTCTCCACATAAGTTCCCAAATCCCGAACAAGTGGGTAATCTCTTAGGGGCATATTGTTAATGTGGTAGTTCTTTGGGATAGATGACTTCCCAAAGGATAGATACAATAATGCATTTTTGGCATTTAGTTTCAGCCCATGATTTTGGCACCAGTTATTTATTTTGGACAAACTATCCTGTAGGATGAGTAGGGATTCAGTGATTCTCCTAGCCTGCAATCATCTGCAAATTTAGTCAGCAAAAGCCCTCTGATATTGGCTTTAACTTCAGAAAAGTAGTGCCAAACAGGAGAGGTCCCAATACAGAATGCTGAGGGACTGCACTGGTAACTTGTCTCTGTGGAGATACCTTCCCTATTTTGATATCCTGTGTCTTATCTGTGAGGCAATGGACAATCCAACAGATGACACAGAGGTTTATTCCCAGTTTATTTATACTATGTATACAGTGGACAACAAACTCAAAATCATCCCAATGTGGTAGTCTTTACTGCATTTATTAGCTAGTGAGTACATCTTAACTCTTCTTAAGGTACTTTTGTTTGGACAGGCAGCTGCTGTTGTGCAGCAGTTTGTGTTGCTGCCTCACAGCAATAGGTTCTCTGGTTCGATTCTCAGCTGGACTGTCTTCTGTGCGGAGTCTGCATGTCTTCCCTGCGGTCATGTGGGCTTCCTCCAGGTGCTCCGATTTCCTCCCACATTCCAAAGACATGCAGTAGGTGGATTGGACATTCTAAACTGGCCATAGGTATGAGTGAGTGGCACGGGTGAACTACCATGGCAGGGCTAGTCACCCAGAGGTGTAAACCTTGGCTCGAGATGATTGTTACTGTTGAAGTGACACCCCAACCCCAAGGTAACATCATTAATTCTAAAGTGCAAGCTGACTTTTTAAAAACATAAAATGGCCTTGTGTGCAAGACAAACTACAAGAGTGTATAAACATTCAAACTTCTGGAACCTTCTTAAGCCAGCTCTGCTTATAAACAAACTAAAATGTATAAATGTCAAAAATTCTACAAATTAATTTGCAACAGAGCATAGGAATGTGGTTGACCAAACAGATGCAGATGGAACTTTTAGAGAAGTGTATGATTTTTCTACTAAAAGTGTGTTGATGGTCACTACTTAGGACAAGTGTCATACTACAAAGGAACACACAAAGGTCAGAGGACTCCATGGGAATGTGAGGCAAGAACATTTTGAATTCAACACCTAGTGCTAGACATAATTTTTCTTTTCCATTGTTTTTTTATTTAAGCTGCATGTAAAAAGAAAAACACAATGCTTTCTTAGTTTAGCTTTTCTTCAGGCAGTTAAAACTACTATACATACACAAAATCACCTTCAGCAACATGCAAACATATCCAACATGCAAACATATCCAACGACCATAAAAATGACACTTTAAAAAACGTTCATTTATGTAATTAATTTTGAAATTTTTCACACTAAATAAAAATAGTCCCAAGATAACATACTGCGTAAAGCACTCTGAAAACATATCATTGTAATAATACATACTAGAGAAGTCTAGGTTTACTAGTATGAAAGACATGCCAGCTTGTTAAAATGCAATATACTGCAGGCCGACTGGAGAACAGTAATAAAATACATTAACACGCCCTCCAAAAAAAAAAACAAAATACACACAGACTCACATTTCATCAGACCTAGTAACAGCAGTACAAGATACAAATGTCTTAAAATATTTTATTACCATACATTACCATATTCAATTCCACTGAAGAGAAAGATTAGGCCAATGCAGATGTGAGTGAGTCGCCTCTTTCTCTGATAATCCATTAACTCCTCAGCTATTTCTTCACTCAGTTTTGCTGCAGTCTTACAGCCCTTTACAGCCCTTTCTGGAAGGCAGCTCTTACAAGAGTTCACCCTTTAAACATTCTGAGTTTTCACTTTCAAGTCCATTTTGTTTGAACTGTACTGTGTGGATATTTAACAGAGTAAGATCCAAACTGCTCAAAAGTGCAGAAAGACAAATGCACGTCTGAAGTATGCAAGCTTTCCTTTTTGATTTTACACACTTGTTCATATTCTTTCAGCTGCTGACAAAAGTGCTGTCTTTGAACACCTGAAGGAAAAGAAAAAAAACATGTAAAGAACCATACAGCTCTCAACAGAGAAAAGCAGGCTAGAACAGATGGGAGGGACTAAACATCCTTCCACAGGATAGGTGAAAACAGAAATAGCAATGAATGGAGAAGAAGGAGGTGGGGTAGGTGAGGAGTACAGTGACACATGGGTTGTCCTTAGCTAATCAGGCCATGCTTGTTCACACGTGAATTGCAGGACATGCACAAGCAATACAGGTATCAATATTAATGAATGTTCTATGCACCAGTCATTGTTTTCAGTAACAGATGTTTCTCACTCACTTTTAGATGTCATTATTGTTCATGGGTAAAATATCTTTTTAAAATAACCATCATTTAAATATTAAATAATCTATGTTTTATTGTGCAGTTTATGGTATGTCCACAAGCTAGCAACTCTTACTCTCTCTCTCTCAAACTTAGAATCTGCCTGGAATCTCTTTGCACCATGTTTTACTTACAATTGTTTATAGTAAGAAAATGCTTTAGCCTGCTCTCATTTTGATGCTGTGACTTTAGAAACATGCCTTTTCCTTTGGAAAAATAGGATTTTTTGTCATTTATTTTGCAATCACTTATTGCTATTTGTGTTCTTTTTTTTATATTTCATTAATCTGCATTTCCTGAAACACGGATAGTGATGATATATAAATTTCTGTTCCATACTCTCTGGGTGACCTCATATTCACTTTTAAATGCATTACGCTTAAATGCCTTGCAGAGCACATTTTGTGTGTGTGTGTGTGTGTGTGTGTGTGTGTGTGTGTGTGTGTGTGTGTGTGTGTGTGTGTGTATGGTTCCCCTTCATAAAGTCGAACATTCAGAAACTCGAAATGCATATGACCGACACCATATGCTCAAATTTCTGAAGCTCGACTTCGTAAAAGGGAACTACAAAAAAAGAACATAACACAAAAAAGTGTTTCAGCAGGGGGGGCAAGCCCCCTGCCCCCCCCCACCCTCCGATATTTATTACAACTCTGAGATCGCACTATAGGACAGAAAGGGAAATCTCCCATTCTGCGCTGTATGCCGTTCCGAGCATATGGTCTCGACCATATGCATTTCGAGATTGTGGCTGTTCGACTTTGTGAAGGGGAACTGTGTATGTGTGTGTGTGTGTGTGTGTGTGTGTGTGTGTGTGTGTGTGTGTGTGTGTGTGTGTGTGTGTGTGTATATATATATATATATATATATATATATATATATATATATATATATATGGGTCTACTTTGTTTAGTTGAATCTCATTTCACTGAATTTCATTTCATCCCGACCACATCACTGAAAACACAAATTACTGAAACTCATTTCACTGAATCTCATTTCACTGAACTGAACTTAGTATATATGGCACTATGTAGAGTACTGTAAGGCAAGTAAAATATATATACCCTTTTCCCCACTTTCATGCAATCCTGGAGTTAGTATATATAGTTAGTGGGTGGGATGAGGGAACAGACCTCCCACATTGGGGGGTATGGGGGCGTAGCCCCCATCTTGTTTGTTTCATATTGTATTTTACCAAAAACGTCAAAACAATACATTTTAAACAATAGACATGCATAGTTACAACACCAATGACTAACTCTCTCCAGAAGACAACATGTACTCAAACTAAGTGAGGGGCTGTGCCCCCCCCCACACCCCCCCAACTATATATACTAACTCCAGGATTGCACAACAATGGGGAAAAGGGCATATACCTTTTACTTGCCTTACAGTACTCTGCACAGTGCCATATATCCTAACTGCAGTTCAGTGAAACGAGATTCAGTGAAATGACTTTACAGTAATATGAGTTTTCAGCTAAGTGGTCGGAGTGAAATGAAATTCAGTGAAATGAGATTCAATGAAATAAAGTAGACCCATATGTATATATTTATTTACGTGATATTGCTGATCATGTGAGTATAATGACTTAGACTGAGGGGCAGTATTCTGAAAGAATGATAATGCATCCTATAATGTGATAAATATTGGGACAGAAATTGCAAAACACAACCCGCCAGGAATTAGATATCCCAGAGACAGTGCTGCACACATGCACTGAAGTCAAATATAAGTGCTGCAATGCCAGTGCCCAGAGCCCATACAAGGATTACACAGCAAAGTATCAACTGTGGTTATTAAGAGAGTGATAGTACAGTCTGAAAGAGGGAATATCAAACAGAGGAATACACAGTAGGAAAATAGCAATGGGAAAAGTGGAATGAAGAGGGGGAAAGAAGGTAATGTTTTTTTATGGGAAAGGTGCCCTTTTTTAAGAAAAGAAGGGTAGAAGAACAGGGAAGTAGAGGGATGCTGTGGCCAAGAAAGATGGTATAGGGTTGTCAGCAGAGGCAGACATATAAAGCACAGTTGTGTAAGTTGAACTTACCATAACAGTAAATGTTTTAATGATCACTGCTGCAGTAGCCTTAGCTATATTGGTTATATCCTGCCAAGGATGTAACAGACATAGAGCTTCCAAAGCTTTTGGGCACCTTCCACAAGCCCAAACTGTCAGGCAGCTTGAACTGAGCCGAGTAAAAGAAACATCTAGGCAGAAAACCCTTCTGAGCTTTCCTGTCAGCAGTGAGAAGGAAAGGGAGGAAAGGAAGGCTAAGCCATGAAAGGACAATGCTAGGAACAACAACAACAACAACAAAAAATAAATGTCTTGGCATAAAAAAAAACACACCAAAAACAAGGGGAATGGAGGAATGGTGCACCTACTGCAGCGGTAATCATTCAAACATCTACTGATATGGTAAGTTCATCTTATACAACTGTTCTTTTGTTCATCATATTGATCTCTGCTGCAATAACCTTAGCTAAATACATTTGGGAGTAGAAGACGTGTCTAGGAGACCCTGTTGAATGGTCCTAGCAAACCTTGATCTGGACCTATTGAAGGAATTGAGCTTGACCAATTAGCAGCTTCTAGAATACTTCTAGAATCCTGCCCTTTCCATAAATCCATAGATGAAGTCAAGGCCTGAGTAGAGTGAGTCTTGACCCTGCCTGCAATAGCTTTGTTATAGTGAGTATAACAAAACGTAATAGCCTTAGACAACCATTTAGAAATAGTTTTTTTTTGACACAGGATATCTCTACTTACCTTCACAAGAAATGAACAATTGATTCAAACATCTTAAAGATTTAGTTCTATCAAGATGCACCTGAGTTGTTTGCATACATACAATGTGTGGGATATCCTTTCTTCCTCATTTTTAGGTTCAGGAAATAAAACAGGGAGATGGATCGTTTAACTCAAAGCAAACTAGGATGCCACTTTAAGGATAAAAGAATGATTAGTTCTCATGGAAATCCTGTTCCTATGAACAATGAGATAGGATTGACTCACTGTAAAACCTTGCATCACAGATGCCTTTCTTGCAGAGGTCAGAACAATAAATAAAACTATTGTTCATGTTAAGAGCCTCAAGTATGCCACATTAGCTGATTCAAATGGAAAAATTGTTAACTTCTGCAACACAAAATTAAGATCCAAGGAGGGGCCACCAGTTTTCTTGGAGGCCTCTTATGCAAAACCCCTTTCAAGAACACTTTGTCATGAGGCTGCATGGAAAGAGGAGATTCATGGGCAGACATGCTGAAATGGGCAGTAAATTTGTTAGAGGAATAAGAAAAGCCATAGGATAGTAACTCATACAAATATTGTAAAACAAGAGAACAAGTAACCCTGAATGGGTGCTAGTTATGATGTTGGCACCAACTAAAAATCCTTTTCCATTTGCTAATATATGATTTTCTAGTAGCAGGCTTTCTTACCTCCATTAGTACCTGTTGTACATCCTCAGTAAACAAGTCCCTAAAAGGAAATAAACCCTATCATCTAGGCAGTCAATTGTAGATGATTGATGGGGTGTATCAAACACTCCTGTTCTCTTGTGAATGGATACAGTCTAGTAATGCTCATAGGCATTTCCAAAAGAATAGAGAAACACAGTTTCCTGGGCCAGAAGGGAGTTACCACAATGATCTTGGGGGATTCCTTATGAATCTTTAGAATACCATGGATATTAGAGGAAAGGGTGGAAAAGCATACAGGAAAATTCTTGTCCAAGGGAAAAGAAAAGGCATCTGTCTTCTGGCCTTGTTGCATGAAGTCCTGGAACAAAACATTGCCACTTGATTGTTCATAAAGAAGACAAAGAAGTCTACTTGAGGAATTCCTCATAGATAGAACAAATCTCAGAAGATCCTCCTGATCTAGTTTCCATTTGTGAGGGTCTGCCCTAGTCCTGCTCAGCTTGTTTGCCATGAAATTTTATTCTGATGGAATGTAGGATGCCTGTAGAATGAGTCTGTGCTCTGATGATATATTCCAAGCTAACATGGCTAGTCTGTAAATGGGGTATGACCTGGATCCCCCTTGCTTCTTTATGCACCACATAAATGTGGTGTTGTCTGCAACCTCTTGAATAGGGCCCAGGTAACAAAGATGCTTCAGATAGTTCAGTGCCTTGATCAGGGCAAGTAGGTCCTTGATATTTATGTGTTTGTGTCTCCCCTTGGTGTCCCCTCCACTCTGCACTTTTATTCCTCCTGAAATTGATCCCCAAACAAAGTCTGAAGTATCTGTGGGGAACACATGCTTTGGAGCAAGGAGAGAAAGAGGGGGACACCTGGATGTAAGGATATCTGTTCCCTCCACAAAAAGATTTTTCTTCTGTCAATCTCCAGCATTGGAATTTGAAAAGACAAAGGGTATTAATGGTACAAAAGAGATACCACTGCATCATTCTAATGTGGAGTCTTGCCAGGGGTATTGTGATAATAATGGATATCGGGAGACCCACAATCCTGTGGTATTCCCTCACAGTGACCAAAATCTGATTGGAAAACCTTAGAAATAGATCTAAATAGAGAGCTATTTTTTTCCTGTGGAAGAAAAGCTCTTTGAACTAAGGCATCTAGTTGACATCCTAGGAATCAATCCTGTCTGAAGGAGTCAAGAAAAACTTTTGAATGCTCTCTTGGAATCACATTCTGTGTAAGAGATCTCTCACGCAACAGAGAGATCTCTTGCTCGTATAATCACATTGCCAGATTTGCAAATGGTACACCACATAGAACACACCACTGTAATAACCTAAAAGACCTTGGATGGATAGAACTCCCTAACCTCCTTCAGCAGACTCAACTTATTGAGGCATATAAAATACTTAACCACCCTGATAAAACTCCTGCACTAAAGAGCCTAGTCGTTCCATATACTAACCTAAATAGCCTACGCTCCTCACACAGGATACTTATTCAAAATGTCAAATCCAATAATGCAGGTGGAGATGCTCTATTTGCTAACATCACTGCCAATATATGGAACTCCCTTCCCTCCAGTATTACCACCAATACCTCTCTATCCTACTTTAAAAAAAGTCTGTTCCAATATTTTAAGTCCCACTGGTTATGCCAATGCTCACACCCTGACTAATTGCCTTGATTTAACTCACGTCTCTCACCTCTCTTCTCTCAAATGAATCCCATGGAATTTACCATGTCAGCTTCTTTTTTCCTGATATTTCACCTTGTATTTCTCTTCCCTCTGAACCAACTTAGACCGGTATTATCTTTTATACAAGGCCAATTGTTTTTTTCAAATCATATATCTGTTCTGCTTCTAAATACCCTCATTTTATCATGTACTTATGAATGTAACTATTAATGCCTGTATCTCTGGCTTCTCTTTTTTTATAATTCTATAATAGTTGTTTAATATAATATCAGTTTTTATCTATGTAACAATGTACCAACTGTTAAATGTGGAGCTTTTCTCCCTGGGCCTCCGCTGAAAATGGACATGTATCCAGTCGGATTTTCCCGGTCAACAAATGTAAAATAAAATAATAAAATAAATAATTGGCACTTTGAAAAAGACTCTACAAAGAGAAGCAATTTATCTTCTTCTTTTCCCAGTTAGGGGTCACCACAGTGTATCACCTGTCTGCTCATGAGTGGCAGTGGAATTTTACAGTGTCGAGTTGCCAGCCTGGCACCCAACCTTCCACAGAAGGCACACACATGCACTCACACCTAGGGCCATGTTAGAGTGTCCAATCCACCTACAGCATGTCTTTGGGATGTAGGAAGAAACCGGAGCACCCAGAGGAAACCCATGCAACCACAGGGAGGTCATGCAGACTCCGCACAGAAGGCTCCCCAGCCAAGGATCGAATTGGAGAACTTCTTGCTGTGAGGTGGCAACACTAACCACTGCACCACCGTGGCTGCCCAAAGAGAAGCAATTCATCTAATCATGAAAAAATGTGGACAGCCTGTAGGCTGCAGTGAGCCATAACTGGAGCTAGACACTTTCTGAACACACTTGTTGTAGTGGATAGTCTAAAGGGTAAGGCAGAGAGCTGATTATATGATTTGGACACAGAAAACCTTAAGAAACATCTGAAGCCTAGATAAACAGAGATGTGATGATAACCATCTTTTAAGTCTAGTGTTACCAGGACACTTGAAAGAAGAAGAATAGGTAACAGGTTGTGTAATGACAACATTTTGAATTTGGGCAGTATCACAAACAGGTTTAGGAAAGAAAGATCCAGAACTGGTCTCCAAGCATTTTCTTTCTGTGGCATTAGGAATATCTTTGAATAAAAATGCTTCTCCACCTGGGAAGGAGGAACTGGTTCTTTCACTCCTTAGGAAAGCATGTGACAAAGAACAGGTTGAAACAAAAGAGTCTTATCTGCAGGATGAAGAATGCCCCCCCCCCCCCCGCCCCGGGAAAGGAGAAATTTCCTCCCATTGCCATCTGTAACTTTGATGAATAATTTTCAGAATCCATTTGTTTGAAACAACCTGTTGCCAAAGAGTACAAATAGAGATTTTGACTTACTGGAAGAAAAAGAGGAGCCAGGATGGGAAGGGGTCACAAGGTCTCTTGAATAGTCATTCAGACTTGTAGGACTGTCCTTGGTTTTGGGAAGCTTGTGACTTCTTTTCAGAACCCCCTTGCAATTTCTTCTTAAATGTGTGTTTACCTAAATTTTGTTGAGACTCTTTATTCTGTTTCTTGCCAAAACTGAATGAGGAGATGGAAAATCCCTTATCTTAGAGATTTCCTGGATCAGCTTACCCCTTTCATCACACTGTGCAGCAGAGGGGCCAAACACTAAATCTCTATCCAAGGGAGAATTTAAACCACATTTTTAACATCATCATCTGCGAGGCTCTGAGAATGTAGCTGTGCAGACCTCCTCAACACAGTACCAGTGATCACAGTCCTGGAAGAAGTGCCAAGAGAGTCATACACACACACTGCAAACAATGAGTACTGACCTGTGCACTAGAAGAAACTTAAGTTATTTAAAGCAGATTTTTCTTTACAAGAAGAAACTGTAGATACAACTTTCCTCATACTTTCACAACTTGTCAGAACAAACTTTAACATGAGTTTGACAATTCAAATCAAAGTTGCCGAAGTAAACATTTTTTCCCATACCTATAAATAAGTTCCCCATCCTTAGAAAAATGAGTAGGATTGGAATTTGCTAAGTGCTTAGCAGCAGCGGGATCAACTAAAGCTACAGCTATTGGGGCAGGACTCAAAATAGTGTATAAAATTTGGTTTACTATGGTAAGGTTGACGTGGGTTCAGTCGAACCCATTTCAGTCAAAGTCCAGAGGCCAAACAGTGACAATGTCGAACCCAACATTGTCGAAGTACGAATCTCACCCCTATCTCGACCCATGTTAAAGCCTGTTCCGAGGTCGAAGTCGAGTCATATTTCGACAATGTCATGATTTGACATTGTCGCTTTCTCAGATGTGAGTCGATGATCCCATCATTCGATGGGGTCCAGTTCAACCTTACCATAGTACATCAAAAATTTATCCTGTCTTCCTTGTTAAGGACAGCTGGCTGGCTATCAGGAAAATTGCAAGCCGTAACATACACTTCTAAGGCAGACAAAACAGGTGAAATAGGTGTAGGTTCTGGAAAATCCTTCTGTAACAACTCATAATATTTTCTGTGGGACTGAGAGACCTCAGTGTTCTCCCACTGAAAACAATGGCACATTTTAGCAACAGTCTCAGAGATCGAGAAATCCCCACAGGGAGAATTAGAAACTAAGCTCTTCTCTGAGTCTAAATCAGAAATCTGAGGAAAAAAATCTTGTATTCCACCCTGCATCTTCCTGTTCAGATTCAGAATCTTGAATCTCTTCAGGAAAACAGGAATCCCTGTTTTTTTTTAATAGAAACTAATTTACAAGAAGAATCAGTTGCCTGAATCAAACCCTGACCCAGATGAAGTAAATTATTCCTATTCAAAGAAATTTGAGGAGGAGTAGATACATGCTTGGTTTCTTGTTTCTTTTTGACAGGAAAAATTAGGCCAGCCTTGTTACTAATGGCAGGAGTTGCTTCCCAAGAAAGTGCACAACATTATGACACAACAGTGAAACCTTCCCTGTTTCCTCTTCCAGTACTTACAGGACTGGCTCTTCCTTGCCCCTGAGCATACCCCAACAGCCGCAGACGATGTGGCTAACCCCTGGTTCATATGGGCTGTAGGTGCTTCACCAGAAGGATCCAGCTTAAAAGATGAGAGGTCTGAGGTACAACAATTGGCCACAGCAGAGTCACCCACCTGTTGCTTAGGCAAATTCTTAGCCTGCTATGATGGCAAAGGCTGTTTGCTTATTTATTTTTTTTTTGTGTCTGAAAGAAGGACTAACCATGAGAGTAACAACGAAGGAAAACTCAAACCACAAGCCACAAAAAAGCGGAAAGTAAGCAAAAGAACGCCAACAGCAGGTTAACGTATTTTATTAGAAACGTTTTCACTACTGTTAAACAGTAGCTTCCTCAGACAAAAATCCAAAGCGCCAAAGCACTTTTTAAAGGCAGAAGGTGAGCAAAATGATGTCATATCCTGTACAGGTGAACGCTACACCCATCAACCTTATTAATAATGGCACCACAGGTATTCAAACATAAGAATACCAAAACAGACATATTACTTAATATTGCAGTGCATAATAAATGCTAAATATTTCTTTACTCAACAAAATGTATCCACGTAGAACAGGCAATTAGCCTGTATATACATAAATGTATAAATTATTGCAAAAATTTAATATAAAATATATAAATAAAATCCAAACTGCGCTAAAAGACACAGGGGAAAAATATACAATAACATAAAATAAATGTTTTAAAAAAAGAACTGAAACGTTGTTCCTGGTTCAAAACCAGCTCCTTAAACAACATTTTATCATACAGTTAAGGAAGAACGTTCAGTCTTTAAGTTTTAAATACATTCTTTGAATTTCAAATTTAAGTACCAACAGGTAAAAAACCTTAAAAACATAAGTTATCCAAAAAGGTGTATATAAACACCTAAAAATCAAGATCTAAGGTAGCTTTTATATTTTAAGATAACAGAAATGTTACACGCTTCATTTAAACCTGGTGGGGAAAATGCATTAAGAAGAAGTTGCCATTCCAACTCTTTTATTTCCAATAATAATGATTGAGGCCCCCCTCTTATACCTAATGTTACCAGGTCAATGCCAATAAAACAAAAGCTATGGCCAGGGTTGTCAATGATGTGCTTTGAAAGAGCATTATCCAGTTTTTTGTTTTTTATAGCATAATTATGTTGGTAAACTCTGTCCCGTAATCTACGGTCAGTTTTACCAACATAAAATGCACGGCAACAATTACACAATGCAATATAAACAACCGACCTGGTATCACAGGAAATCCTGTGTTTGATGGTAAACTTTTCATCTTTAATGGTAAAGGAATTCCCTACCCTTAGTAATCTGCACCAATTGCACATTCCACAAGTAAAAGTGCCAGTTTGTCTGGATCCAGTGTTGTATGAATCCCAAGTTTGCAAAAGGTCCTTAAGGTTTTTTCCCCTCTTAAAAACAAATAGGGGGTATGCTCCCAAAACATCAAGCAGATGTGTATTAATTGAGATAAACTGCCAGTTTTTCCTAATGATGGAACACATTGTGTTAGCATGGTTACTGTATGTAAAAATGAACCTGGACTTATAGTCACCAAGGTTATGAGTTTTTAACACCCCAGGTTCATTTAAATTACAAAAAATAGGTCCAGTAACAGGACAAACAGTAATTGTATTAAACAAATCAGTAGCCTGCATATCATTCCGCCTTGTATCTTGAAGGAGTGGCATGTAAAACCCTGAAGCTCTTTTCCTGGAAACTTCATAAATTAAGTTATCTAGGAGCTCGCCCGGATATCCCCTATTCAAAAACATATTCCTAAGGGTGGAACACTCATGTTCAAAGGCCTCAAAAGTATTACACATACGTGTAGCTCTAACAAGTTGGCCTTTGACAATTGATCTTTTTTGTTTCCAGGGGTGACTGCTGGAAAAATGCAAGAAGGCATTACAGTAAGTGTGTTTCCTATAAATGCTAGAAAGGATGCCAGTATTACAAGGGTCTTTAGTCAGTTTGACATCTAAGTAATCAATCTCACTGATAGAAAATTTGTGAGTAAATTTTAAGAAAGCACAAGACTCGTTCATATCATCAACCAACCTAGTCGCAATATCAAAATTGCCTTGAATGAGAACAAACACGTCATCTAAAAAGCGTGTATAAAGTTTGATAACGTTTTTAAATAAAGGATTCTTAAAGAGGACGGTCATTTCCCAATAAGCGACCACTAGGTTAGCCACACTCCCACCGCAAGGGGATCCCATAGCGATTCCCCTTTTCTGTAAGTAATGGCGGTTGTTGAAGGTAAAGAAATTCGAAGATAAAATAATATCTAAAAGTAGGGTAACTACTTCAACTTCATCTTTCGGGGCTTGTAAATGGACTAACATAAGCTCCACCCATTCCAATGCTTCTTGATGTGGTATAGATGTGTATAAGTCTACCACATCAATAGTAAGGAAGTTATTGGAAGGGTGAAAAGGCACATCGTTAATGGCTTTAAGGAGAGACCAAGAGTCTTTACAAATTTGCGGAAGTAACTTAAGATATTTTCCCAGAATGTAATCGACAACTTTTGAGCAAGGGTGGGTAATGGAACATCTCCCATCAACAAGGGCACGATAGGTGGGTCCACTAAGTTTTTATGAATTTTGGGAATCCCAAACATAACAGGGACTTTGGGGAAAGAGATGTTAATGAAGTTAAAGGTGTCAATATTGATTCTCCCTTCAATAAACAAGTCCCTGAAGTACCCTTTGATTTTGTTATATTGGCCTATTGTTTCATTTAAAGATGAAAGTTCATAGGCAGGAGAGTCCAATACCTTGGTCATTCTAACGTTGTAATCATCTTTATCAAGTATGACCAGGCCCCCACCCTTGTCAGGTTTCATCACCCTAATGGGTAAGTTACGTAAGTTTTTCAAACTTGATCTTTGTTCAAATGAAATATTACTAGAGTTGTTAAACCATTTAATGTTGTCAAAAAGTTGCCTAAAATCAAGTTCGCAAAACATACCGAATGTATGTAAAATAGGGTGAAGGGGAGGATTAAAGGTGCTAAGTAGTTTAAAAGGTGCTTTTTCTGTATTAGAAACACCATTGAACAACACTTTAAGGTTAAGATTTCGTACAAAACATTTAAATTCTATCAGTAATTTCGATAGACACACCTTCTGATCAGGTACAAAAGATAAACCATAAGCAAGTAATTCAATAAGATCTTGTTCTATTTCCACCTTGGAAAAATTGTAAATAGTAAAGTCACCTTTGTTGTTCGTTAAAATAATAGGGATACCAGAGGCATCAGATAAAGCCACTAAGTTATTTTCTACTTCGGCCTGTTCCGGTTGTTGTTCCTCTGATAATTCCTGCGCCCTAAAAAAGGTTTTGTTTGATTATTAACATTAGGGCGCTGGCCTTGATGATTAGAATTCGCCTTAATCCTGTTGCTCCTCCTAGGCTGATGGAACGACGAGCCCTCGTCCCCATCCTCCTGGTCAAATTCTTGTTCCTCAGCAATGGTGGTAGAGGAATTAGTCCCAAAGTCATTTTTATTGATGTTATGTGTTTCAGCCGTAGTAGTAAGCCCATTTTCTTTCTTGGTCAAATTAGGATAGGCTAGTTCTTTAGCATAAGCTTGCCTATCCCTCATTAATTTTTTATTTTTGTTAACTTTCAATTTGACCAACAAAGCATCAATACTTTCAAATATTCGTTGGTAATCGTATTTATACCGGACAAAGTTAATGTCAAGTTTAATACTTTCATTAAGGGCATTAGTTTCAGATAATAAACAGTCAATGTGCTTCCCATAATGTTTCACCATTAAGTCAAGTAATTCCAGCCCCTGTTTGTTAAACAGGCTAGAAAGATCATTAATAAAAGCAACATCGTGAAATAATCTAGTAGGGGTAAAAGAGCTTCTCAACCCCTTAGGCACAACTTTTTCATTTATGCATTGCTTGAAGTAAGAAACTTCAAGCTGAAGTTTCTTTATTTTCAACATTTTGGAATCAAGTAGTTTTAAATTACTTGTAATGCGTTCATCCATGTTACCTGTAGGTTGAAGACCTGTGGCCGACGAGCCGGAATGAGCAGGTAGTCCAAAAGCAAACGCCTCGGTGTTCTCAACCCATTCCCCAAACGTAGGCACTCCAATAAGCCCAGAGGTGCTGTTTGCATTATCCACAATCATGTTCCCGTTCGTAAATCCCATGTTGTTAAGGCCAAGTGGGGAACCAGCTACTTGGCCCCGACGAATATGTTCACTCTGTCCTAGAGGCAACATAAACCTGGATGCGCCGTTGGTTTCATCAGATAGAGATCCACCATTAGTTGCCGTCTTCCTTTGGGGTTGACCTGGTGGTAACGAGCATGTTGAGCCAGGTTCCAATACATTCACCACAAGGGAATGTGCAATTGGCGCTGGGTTTGACTCAATCTTATCCAAACGAGCATTGATTGAATCTAAGCGTTGAGTTAAAAACGCCATCAACGATTCAAAATTATTAGAGTCACGAGAGTTGGAAGCTTCATTAAAGGTAGCATTCTCCGACCCAAAAAGGTTTGGCGTACTAGGGCTTGACATTCCGCACCGAAACAAACCAGTAACAACGAAGGAAAACTCAAACCACAAGCCACAAAAAAGCGGAAAGTAAGCAAAAGGACGCCAACAGCAGGTTAACGTATTTTATTAGAAACGTTTTCACTACTGTTAAACAGTAGCTTCCTCAGACAAAAATCTAAAGCGCCAAAGCACTTTTTAAAGGCAGAAGGTGAGCAAGATGATGTCATATCCTGTACAGGTGAACGCTACACCCATCAACCTTATTAATAATAGCACCACAGGTATTCAAACATAAGAATACCAAAACAGACGTGTTACCTCATATTGCAGTACATAATGAATGCTAAATATTTCTTTACTCAACAAAATGTATCCACGTAGAACAGGCAATTAGCCTGTATATACATGAATGTATAAATTATTACAAAAATAAAATATATAAATAAAATCCAAACTGCGCTAAAAGACACAGGGGGAAATATACAATAACATAAAATAAATGTTTTAAAAAAAGAACTGAAACGTTGTTCCTGGTTCAAAACCAGCTCCTTAAACAACATTTTATCATACAGTTAAGGAAAAACGTTCAGTCTTTAAGTTTTAAATACATTCTTTGAATTTCAAATTTAAGTACCAACAGGTAAAAAACCTTAAAAACATAAGTTATCCAAAAAGGTGTATATAAACACCTAAAAATCAAGATCTAAGGTAGCTTTTATATTTTAAGATAACAGAAATGTTACACGCTTCATTTAAACCTGGTGGGGAAAATGCATTAAGAAGAAGTTGCCATTCCAACTCTTTTATTTCCAATAATAATGATGATGATTCAAAGCACATCATTGACAACCCTGGCCATAGCTTTTGTTTTATGGGCATTGACCTGGTAACATTAGGTATAAGAGGGGGGCCTCAATCATCATTATTATTGGAAATAAAAGCTACCTTAGATCTTGATTTTTAGGTGTTTATATACACCTTTTTGGATAACTTATGTTTTTAAGGTTTTTTACCTGTTGGTACTTAAATTTGAAATTCAAAGAATGTATTTAAAACTTAAAGACTGAACGTTCTTCCTTAACTGTATGATAAAATGTTGTTTAAGGAGCTGGTTTTGAACCAGGAACAACGTTTCAGTTCTTTTTTTAAAACATTTATTTTATGTTATTGTATATTTTTCCCCTGTGTCTTTTAGCGCAGTTTGGATTTTATTTATATATTTTATATTAAATTTTTGTAATAATTTATACATTTATGTATATACAGGCTAATTGCCTGTTCTACGTGGATACATTTTGTTGAGTAAAGAAATATTTAGCATTTATTATGCACTGCAATATTAAGTAATATGTCTGTTTTGGTATTCTTATGTTTGAATACCTGTGGTGCCATTATTAATAAGGTTGATGGGTGTAGCGTTCACCTGTACAGGATATGACATCATTTTGCTCACCTTCTGCCTTTAAAAAGTGCTTTGGCGCTTTGGATTTTTGTCTGAGGAAGCTACTGTTTAACAGTAGTGAAAACGTTTCTAATAAAATACGTTAACCTGCTGTTGGCGTTCTTTTGCTTACTTTCCGCTTTTTTGTGGCTTGTGGTTTGAGTTTTCCTTCGTTGTTACTGGTTTGATTCGGTGCGGAATGTCAAGCCCTAGTACGCCAAACCTTTTTGGGTCGGAGAATGCTACCTTTAATGAAGCTTCCAACTCTCGTGACTCTAATAATTTTGAATTGTTGATGGCGTTTTTAACTCAACGCTTAGATTCAATCAATGCTCGTTTGGATAAGATTGAGTCAAACCCAGCGCCAATTGCACATTCCCTTGTGGTGAATGTATTGGAACCTGGCTCTACATGCTCGTTACCACCAGGTCAACCCCAAAGGAAGACGGCAACTAATGGTGGATCTCTATCTGATGAAACCAACGGCGCATCCAGGTTTATGTTGCCTCTAGGACAGAGTGAACATATTCGTCGGGGCCAAGTAGCTGGTTCCCCACTTGGCCTTAACAACATGGGATTTACGAACGGGAACATGATTGTGGATAATGCAAACAGCACCTCTGGGCTTATTGGCGTGCCTACGTTTGGGGAATGGGTTGAGAACACCGAGGCGTTTGCTTTTGGACTACCTGCTCATTCCGGCTCGTCGGCCACAGGTCTTCAACCTACAGGTAACCTGGATGAACGCATTACAAGTAATTTAAAACTACTTGATTCCAAAATGTTAAAAATAAAGAAACTTCAGCTTGAAGTTTCTTACTTCAAGCAATGCATAAATGAAAAAGTTGTGCCTAAGGGGTTGAGAAGTTCTTTTACCCCTACTAGATTATTTCACGATGTTGCTTTTATAAATGATCTTTCTAGCCTGTT
This sequence comes from Protopterus annectens, assembly GCF_019279795.1. Classification (NCBI taxonomy): domain Eukaryota; kingdom Metazoa; phylum Chordata; order Ceratodontiformes; family Protopteridae; genus Protopterus; species Protopterus annectens. Next base: position 889,339,375 of record NC_056734.1, read on the forward strand.
TAACAAACAGGGGCTGGAATTACTTGACTTAATGGTGAAACACTATGGGAAGCACATTGACTGTTTATTATCTGAAACTAATGCCCTTAATGAAAGTATTAAACTTGATATTAACTTTGTCCGGTATAAGTACGATTACCAACGAATATTTGAAAGTATTGATGCTTTGTTGGTCAAATTGAAAGTTAACAAAAATAAAAAATTAATGAGGGATAGGCAAGCTTATGCTAAAGAACTAGCCTATCCTAATTTGACCAAGAAAGAAAATGGGCTTACTACTACGGCTGAAACACACAACATCAATAAAAATGACTTTGGGACTAATTCCTCTACCACCATTGCTGAGGAACAAGAATTTGACCAGGAGGATGGGGACGAGGGCTCGTCGTTCCATCAGCCTAGGAGGAGCAACAGGATTAAGGTGAATTCTAATCATCGAGGCCAGCGCCCTAATGTTAATAATCAAACAAAACCTTTTTTAGGGCGCAGGAATTATCAGAGGAACAACAACCGGAACAAGCCGAAGTAGAAAATAACTTAGTGGCTTTATCTGATGCCTCTGGTATCCCTATTATTTTAACGAACAACAAAGGTGACTTTACTGTTTACAATTTTTCCAAGGTGGAAATAGAACAAGATCTTATTGAATTACTTGCTTATGGTTTATCTTTTGTACCTGATCAGAAGGTGTGTCTATCGAAATTACTGATAGAATTTAAATGTTTTGTACGAAATCTTAACCTTAAAGTGTTGTTCAATGGTGTTTCTAATACAGAAAAAGCACCTTTTAAACTACTTAGCACCTTTAATCCTCCCCTTCACCCTATTTTACATACATTCGAGTATGTTTGCGAACTTGATTTTAGGCAACTTTTTGACAACATTAAATGGTTTAACAACTCTAGTAATATTTCATTTGAACAAAGATCAAGTTTGAAAAACTTACGTAACTTACCCATTAGGGTGATGAAACCTGACAAGGGTGGGGGCCTGGTCATACTTGATAAAGATGATTACAACGTTAGAATGACCAAGGTATTGGACTCTCCTGCCTATGAACTTTCATCTTTAAATGAAACAATAGGCCAATATAACAAAATCAAAGGGTACTTCAGTGACTTGTTTATTGAAGGGAGAATCAATATTGACACCTTTAACTTCATTAACATCTCTTTCCCCAAAGTCCCTGTTATGTTTGGGATTCCCAAAATTCATAAAAACTTAGTGGACCCACCTATGCGTGCCCTTGTTGATGGGAGATGTTCCATTACCCACCCTTGCTCAAAAGTTGTCGATTACATTCTGGGAAAATATCTTAAGTTACTTCCGCAAATTTGTAAAGACTCTTGGTCTTTCCTTAAAGCCATTAACGATGTGCCTTTTCACCCTTCCAATAACTTCCTTACTATTGATGTGGTAGACTTATACACATCTATACCACATCAAGAAGCATTGGAATGGGTGGAGCTTATGTTAGTCCATTTACAAGCCCCGAAAGATGAAGTTGAAGTAGTTACCCTACTTTTAGATATTATTTTATCTTCGAATTTCTTTACCTTCAACAACCGCCATTACTTACAGAAAAGGGGAATCGCTATGGGATCCCCTTGCGGTGGGAGTGTGGCTAACCTAGTGGTCGCTTATTGGGAAATGACCGTCCTCTTTAAGAATCCTTTATTTAAAAACGTTATCAAACTTTATACACGCTTTTTAGATGACGTGTTTGTTCTCATTCAAGGCAATTTTGATATTGCGACTAGGTTGGTTGATGATATGAACGAGTCTTGTGCTTTCTTAAAATTTACTCACAAATTTTCTATCAGTGAGATTGATTACTTAGATGTCAAACTGACTAAAGACCCTTGTAATACTGGCATCCTTTCTAGCATTTATAGGAAACACACTTACTGTAATGCCTTCTTGCATTTTTCCAGCAGTCACCCCTGGAAACAAAAAAGATCAATTGTCAAAGGCCAACTTGTTAGAGCTACACGTATGTGTAATACTCTTGAGGCCTTTGAACATGAGTGTTCCACCCTTAGGAATATGTTTTTGAATAGGGGATACCCGGGCGAGCTCCTAGATAACTTAATTTACGAAGTTTCTAGGAAAAGAGCTTCAGGGTTTTACATGCCACTCCTTCAAGATATAAGCCGGAATGATATGCAGGCTACTGATTTGTTTAACACAATTACTGATTGTCCTGTTATTGGACCTATTTTTTGTAATTTAAATGAACCTGTGGTGTTAAAAACTCACAACCTTGGTGACTATAAGTCCAGGTTCATTTTTACATACAGTAACCATGCTAACACAATATGTTCCATCATTAGGAAAAACTGGCAGTTTATCTCAAATAATACACATCTGCTTGATGTTTTGGGAGCATACCCCCTATTTGTTTTTAAGAGGGGAAAAAACCTTAAGGACCTTTTGCAAACTTGGGATACATACAACACTGGATCCAGACAAACTGGCACTTTTACTTGTGGAATGTGCAATTGGTGCAGATTACTAAGGGTAGGGAATTCCTTTACCATTAAAGATGAAAAGTTTACCATCAAACACAGGGTTTCCTGTGATACCAGGTCGGTTGTTTATATTGCATTGTGTAATTGTTGCCGTGCATTTTATGTTGGTAAAACTGACCGTAGATTACGGGACAGAGTTTACCAACATAATTATGCTATAAAAAACAAAAAACTGGATAATGCTCTTTCAAAGCACATCATTGACAACCCTGGCCATAGCTTTTGTTTTATGGGCATTGACCTGGTAACATTAGGTATAAGAGGGGGGCCTCAATCATTATTATTGGAAATAAAAGAGTTGGAATGGCAACTTCTTCTTAATGCATTTTCCCCACCAGGTTTAAATGAAGCGTGTAACATTTCTGTTATCTTAAAATATAAAAGCTACCTTAGATCTTGATTTTTAGGTGTTTATATACACCTTTTTGGATAACTTATGTTTTTAAGGTTTTTTACCTGTTGGTACTTAAATTTGAAATTCAAAGAATGTATTTAAAACTTAAAGACTGAACGTTCTTCCTTAACTGTATGATAAAATGTTGTTTAAGGAGCTGGTTTTGAACCAGGAACAACGTTTCAGTTCTTTTTTTAAAACATTTATTTTATGTTATTGTATATTTTTCCCCTGTGTCTTTTAGCGCAGTTTGGATTTTATTTATATATTTTATATTAAATTTTTGTAATAATTTATACATTTATGTATATACAGGCTAATTGCCTGTTCTACGTGGATACATTTTGTTGAGTAAAGAAATATTTAGCATTTATTATGCACTGCAATATTAAGTAATATGTCTGTTTTGGTATTCTTATGTTTGAATACCTGTGGTGCCATTATTAATAAGGTTGATGGGTGTAGCGTTCACCTGTACAGGATATGACATCATTTTGCTCACCTTCTGCCTTTAAAAAGTGCTTTGGCGCTTTGGATTTTTGTCTGAGGAAGCTACTGTTTAACAGTAGTGAAAACGTTTCTAATAAAATACGTTAACCTGCTGTTGGCGTTCTTTTGCTTACTTTCCGCTTTTTTGTGACTAACCATGAGAGTGATAGCTTGTTCCATGGTCAAGCCAAAAATGATGCTTCTTTCTCAGGGAAGACAAGCATCAAAGTTACTTTTTTGACAGAAATAAACACAGTAATAAGTATTTTAAAACAGTGCCAGCGCCCAAAAAGAAAACTAAGCACAATTTCTCCACAGAAATATGTTTTCAGTTATTTTACACTACTTTTTAACTGACCCAAAAAATGAATGGTCTGTCTAAAAGTACATTACAGTCTTGAGACAATCCATTAAAACACAACACTCATTGCTTTAAAATAACTTTCCTTTTTTTTCCCACAAAGGAAACTTATCTGCCCAGCAAAGGAAAGTACAAGTTATCCAGCGATCCTTGAAAGCCTCAGAGGTGCATACTCTTTGGTGGCAGTAAAGCACTGAAGGTCATCAAGATCAAACTTGTCTTTTAGTTAGCTCATGTCAAGTTGCTGACAATTTGGGTGCATGAAAGGTACCCTGATGCTTTGAATGGTGATTTGCTGTTATATCCTTGGCAGGATATAACCCATATAGGTAAGGCTATGGCAACAGTGATAGGTATGATGGACATCACAAAGAATGACTGATAGAGGAGATGGTGATATAAAAGATGGGGCCACAATACAGAGATGCAGACAAACAGATGGGGTGGCTAACTGGTGTTGAGGACTGGACAACAAAAAGGAAAGGGTGAATAACACTCAAGGAGGGGTACACTATAATGGGGGTTGGGTTCTGTTTATGACTGCCTGTCAAATAGTCATAGCAGGCATGTCCCCTTTCCTCCAAAGCAGTTTTAGTTTCAAAAATATGTAAACATTTCTTTTATTAGGAGATACATACCACCATCACCACCATCATTTCTCGTTTTGCTCTGTTACTCATTCAATGTATTTCTTGTTCAAATTTATTATCCATTTTATACTTGTTTACTTGCGTAGGATAAAAGAAATGTTGATATAATAATTATGTATCAGATTCTACACTGTGTATTGCTATAACTTTTTCTTGCTCATAGATATATATTTGTGGGTTTGCTATGGCTTTAGTGATCATAACTCATCATCTCAATCAATCATCAACTCACTTCTCAACCCAGACACCAAAAGCAACCCTTGCCCTGACACTAGTAAATCTGACCCAGAAATAGCTACTCTTTTCAACTCCTTCTTTACTAACTCTATAGCAGAACTCACTAAAACATTCCCAAACAACAACACCTACCCCCAAATCAAACCCTCTGCCCAACCTTTCACCGCAAACTCACCTCCCATATTCCATCTCAAACCCATCCCCACCTCATATATAAAAAAACTTCTCTCTAAGCTTAAGCCTTGCTCCAATGCCCCTGACAATATCCCCTCACTCTTTTTAAGAATTGCAGCAGACAGCATCGCCATCCCCATTAGCATACTCATCAACAGATCCATGCAAGAATCATATGTCCCCAAACTGTGGCGTGCAGCCTTTATCCTACCCCTCCATAAAGGAGGCAAAAATAATAACATCTCCAACTTCCGACCCATAGCGATTCTCTCCCCTATTTCAAAAATTCTTGAGAAATGCATCCACCTCCAGCTCATGCCATTCATTGCACATAACCAATTCCTCACCCCAACTCAACATGGGTTCCGTCCCGGCCATAGCACAATAACAGCTCTTCTCTCTTTTCTAGACATCGTAAACCATGCCCATGACTCCAGAGAACTTGTATCCACAGTCCTCCTTGACCTCTCCAAGGCTTTTGACACAGTCTCCCATACCCACCTTCTTCACCACCTTTCCAATCTTAACCTCTCACAAAACACCATTACCTGGTTCAGCAGCTACCTCTCTGACAGATCTCAGGCAGTAAAATGGAAGACTGGCACCTCAGCCTTCCTTCTCACCCCAACCAGCATACCCCTGGGATCCATTCTTGGCCCTATGCACTTCAATATCTTCATTAATGATTTCCATGCAGCCATTCCTAACAGTAAGATAGTACAGTATGCAGATGACTCAACTTTAGTTTGCTCTGCATCAAACCTCCCTGAGCTCCAAACAAAAACTCAAACTACCTTCTCAGCTACTGAGAACTGGATGCTCCAAAATCACCTCTCTTTGAATGCCAACAAATCAAAGATCCTTCTATTCTCTCCATCAAAATCTATCTGCCCAGACAAAACCTCTTTTAGGATTACAGCCATGCCAACTCCACTATAGAAGTTGTTCCTTTTGCTAAACTTCTTGGAGCTACTGTTGACGAACACCTAAAATTCAATATCCATATTCAGCTAAATATAAAGAAAGCCCATCAGAAACTTGGCATGCTGTACGGAAACTCCCACTTCCTCTCCCTCTCAACAAGACAGACCCTCGCCACTACCTTTTTACTGCCTTCACTAATGTATGGTGCTCCCCTACTAACCATCCTATCTTCCTCCATCTCTTCTAAACTAGAATACTTTTACAATAAAATCTCAAAGTTTGGCACCACTTCCAAATACTCCACTCACCACTGTAAACCTCTCCACCAGCTGCAATGGCTAGAACTCCCAAACTACCTCTCATCTCAACTCCAACTCATCACCACTCACAATCTTATTTTCAAACTAACTATATGCCCAACACTAACAAACATCTTAACATTATAGACCCCAAACAGAACTCTAAGATCTACCCACCAAAATCTAATCTCTGTTTACAAACCAAACCGTCCTGCTGGTCAGCTTCTCCTATCCTTTTCCATCGCCAAAAAATGGAATTCTCTCCCTCCATCTCTAAGAATTTCTGAGAAATCTGAACACTACAAAACCCAGCTGTATTCTTACCTCTACCAAAAATGGAAATCAATTGCACTCCACCTACCTAACCTGCTTAGTACATAAATTATAACACACAAAGTTTGTTCTTCCTTACACACCATTGATTAACCCTATGTACTGTCTTCATGCTAATGCTACCTCTATACCACTCTCTTTTGTTTCGTTTTTGCTGTTTTGTATGTAATATTTGCTTAGTTTGTTTCTGTTTCCACCATGTATTGTACTTCATATTATGGAGCTTGTACTATGTATTATTGGAGCTTTTCTCCCCGGGCCTCCACTGAAAATGGGCTCTTTGAGCCCAGTGGACCTCCCCAGTCATCAAACTGGAAATAAATAAATAAATAACAATGTTGAATTGCTAAATCAAGTGACCAGAAGGTCGCAAGATGAGAGTGCAGATGCCCACTTGTTTGAACAAGGTCAAACATCAAATATCCTGACCTGCATATTAGATACAGGAACAAGTGGTAACATGGGTCTTGAAGGGGTGCAAGTCTGGGTGTTCAAACAAGTGGGCACTGGCATTCTTGTCTTGAGACCTTTTGGTCACAATATGTAATGATTCAACATTGTTATGATTGCTAAAGCCAGAACAAAAATTTCTATATATATGTATTTATCTGTGTGTGTGTATATATATATATATATGTATATACAGAAATTTTTGTATTGGGGGAAAAGTGGGGGAAAAAGGTAATTTCCTAACCCCACTGTAGTGCGACCTTGGAGTTGGTATATTTAATTATGGGGGTGTGGGGGGCAGAGCCCCCCACATGGGGGGCACAGGGGGGCTTGCCCCCCTGCATAAACATAGTACAAAGTGTCTGGGATGTTATTTGTAGTTGCTTCATAGTTTTCAATGATTTGTGATTCGATGAAATGAGTTTTCGACGATTTGGACTCGATTATTTGCAATTCGATGAAATGGTAATTCGATGATATGAAGTGGAACCATATATATATATATATATATATATATATATATATATATATATATATATATATATATATATATAATATCACTGATGTATGTTCATTGTTTCCTTTTGGCCAAAGTCAGGTATGTTTGCTGTTTGCTTTCAAAGTCATGACTGTAAATGATCTGCCCTTTAGGGCCAGTTAATTAACCAGGTTAACACAGGAAAAAAAATAAGTCGCCACTGTGGCTGACATCATGGGTAGGCTCCTCTACATGTGGCACAATAGTCAGGGCCAGTAAGCTATGAAACTCTGCCATTCTCATGAGCTTGTACTCCAGGGTGATAATCCATACATTGAGCCACCAGTCCACCTCAGACTTGACCAGCAACTGCACCTCCCACTGAGTGACCTAAGAAGGCCTTCTCCATGCCAATCCTGTAATGAGAAGCCTATGCCTCCCAAATGGAGAAGCAGCCCCAGAGGACACCAGCAAGCTCTCTGGAGCACATTCTGCAGGGTGACTTTCTTCACCATACAGCAGTTAGTAAGGTGGCTGGTATAGGGCACAATTGTCACTGCCTCATTATTTCTGCTAAATGGCTGATTTTGATCAGTGTTCTAATTTAATTAACAAATTCAGAATAAAATAAAAAATAAAATGAAAACAATAATGGTAAGCATGATGTGGTATACTTTCTTATGACATGCCCTGAAAGGAGAAAAACAATCATAACAGCAATGTTTACATAAATGCCTGGGAAATACCTATGTTAAAAATAATGCAGGGAGACAGGACTATCTGCATGCCTGTCACTGCTGTTTAGGGCATTGGCTCAAGTTATGAATGGTAATCTGGCATGTGCACAATAGACAATGAAGCAGTGATGAAATAATCAAACAGAACATTGAAACACTCAGTCCTGTGGAAAACAAGTATAGGTGGAGTTCTAATACACAGTGTGGCAAGTGTAGGGATATGTGTCACAGAATAGCATCACTACATGATACACAGGCAACATAAACACAACCAAAATCTGAGGGACACACAACCTGTTAGGTGCATACACATAGGACTGGAGAGAGGTGCATTGGTGTCCATCTTTGACCTTATGCACAGGTGTTACATGATACTGGTGTTATTTGGGAGGGCTATGATCCAGTCACTGATAGATGCTACTAAAACAATGTCAAAGTGGTTCAATGTGTTATATGGCCTGTGTGAATATGTCCATGGCCTCTTTGAATTCCTCTAACCATTGCAGAGTATTGCAGCCTACTTTACATCCATTAATATGTCCCTGTGGCTGCTTTCAAATGTCAGAGATAGCTGAGGTAGGGAGATGTTACACACTGCAGGTGCACACAGCCACTTTGCATACATGGTTGGCTCCAATGCCACCTCCAACCCTGGCCATGGCTGTGTTTGTGGCTGTGGATGACAGTTTTCTGTCTGTAACAACTCTGGCTGAGCACCTCATATGTGCTTGGATGGCACTCATCTGTCTCCACTGTACCATCTGTCTGTGGATTTGGAATTTGTCTGTCATGCACAGTATTTGCTCAGCTCCACTTTGAGCAGACACCCACACATCACAGTCAGGGTCCTGGAATTCCACATTGGTCCACTCCCTAGTAGATGTTGTGCTATTGGTATATTCTTCTGGACAGACAAGGCATACTGTCAGACAGCCCATAACCACATAGAAGGGTACTAAATCACAATCCCACATATGGAGCCCACATGCTATGGCCTCTCCCTGAAACATGTGCCTCAACATCTGCCTCTACAGGGACAGATGGTACAACTGGTCAGCACTCTACCCTGAAAACTACACACCAGGAAACTAAATACCATTGCTGTCCCATACCATTGCACCCCCCCCCACACATACTTGCGGAAATGATGATGGCTGTAGCCTGCCCTCCCCTGAGATTTCTGCAAGTTATGTAATATTTGAATCATAGCGTGGTCAGTCTGCAGTACTGCATATTCTGGGTATGTAAATTCATACATCAGATTTGTTCATGGTCGTTCTGACATGGCCCATAGTGTGTATATGTGCATGTTTGTCTGTGCGTGTGAATATGTATGTATGAGTCTGTGTCTGCCATGCTATCCAGGATTAGTTTTCCTGCCCTGAACCAAAGAGTACCAGGATAGGATCTGACTCCTTCTAAACTGGATAAAGCAGGTATTAGAGAATGACTGAATGACTGGATGGATGAATTACTTTCTCTATTTAATTATTTTGCTTATTTATTATACTTGTTGATTGTGTTTGTTCCTACTTGGCAAAGACAATTTAAATCCTTGACAAAAGCTGGACAACAGTGTTCAGTAGTATAAAAACAGTATTAATACAAAGACCTAACTGAATATTTAGAGCTACGAAATTTCAGGCCCTTTATGTTCTAGTATGGACTTTGAATATGTAAGCTATATTACCATTGCCAAACACCAAAAATCTGCTAAAAGTACCACAGAAACTTTATTCAAGTATACCAACAAGCTTTCACAAATACTTTTTTAAGCTGAATAAGTGTTTGGGAAAGCTTGTAGTTGGTGTACTTAAATAAAATTTGTGTGGTTTTCAGACTATTTGCTTTTTTGTTTTGGATTTCTACTTTGCTCAGAATTTCTTATATTACCATTACTCCTACTTTTGAGAGATGACACATACAATGTTTTTTTTTTTCTTTTTTTGAGTGTCATTAGCATGAGTACATATAAAATCCTGAAACAGTTCATTCTATGGTATCCAATGTATTCCAGTCCATCCTCAGGCTAAGGCTCTAGATATGCATGTAGTGCCTGGAGTGAGAGTTCATTTTCATCCTGTTTATTGCAGAATGACTACACTATCCTAACACAACCATTAATGCATTTCTCCTCCTAGAGTTTCACTTGTTTTTCTTCTAATTAGGCCATATGATCTCTCTTTAAAATGTGAGAGCAAGACATAGAAAGAAAATCATACACCTGTTATTGTGACCACAGAAGTAAGAAAATGGTAAATTAATATGAAATAAAACCAAATACATTCAAAAGAATTCATAAATATCAAAATGTAGGTATTTATGCCAGTTGTTGCTTTTTTGTACCCTGATTTTAACAACAAGCTTTTTGCACATATCTGCCTTTACTTGGATACATCAGTTAATGGCTTTTGCATGTGGCCACCTGTGTCTTTTAGAAAGTAGGAAATGTGCTCTCTGTGAGGCAATTTAGAGCATCCACTGCACATAGGAGGCGGTACAGATAGACTTAAAAACATTCAAATGGTTGTCCAAAATCTACAAAATGCTACAGTCCAAATCACAAAGGAAGGGGATGCACTCATCTAAAAATCTTGTCATCCCCCCCCCCACACACACACATACACACACACACACACACACACACACACACACTCTCTCTGGGATAAAAGTAGCAATGTCTCCCAGGCAAAACTGAGACAGTTATGCAAAGATGCAAGGTGACCATTATGGTACAGGACCTAAACCGGGACACTTAAGTTACAACCAGTTTATTTAAAAAAAAGGACTTTCTTGCTAAGTGAAGACCAGAACGCTCCCAAAACCTAAATGCAATCCTCTAGAATAAAAGGACATCATCTTTGTCCCTATAATCCTCTCCTTAGTCATGCATCTCAGCATTCTGCTGGATGCCAGGATTGGTACCAGCACATTTAACAAGATTAGACAAAAAAATTGAATAAACTCAAGTTTTAAAGAACAGTGAAACTGTGCAGTTGTGGTGATAAGACAGTTTTGACTTGCCTGAAGGCTGTGCAGTCTCACAGGTACTTTATTTGTAATAGTGAGGGAGTTGTGATGCAGGACAGAGACTGTCCCCTCATGCAAAATAAAATTTGACATTGTGTACTGTTATCGTTATTTTTCTTGTGTACTGTTTGCCCACTCATGGAATTACTGTTAATCTACATTCTGTTTATCTTTTATACCGCTCTCTCACTACATAAAATGGTTAAGCCTGAATATAAAATTTAGACATTTTTTCCGCTCCATTCACCCTAGGAGAACAAGTGTACTGCCTTTATGTTATTTAACTCATTCACTCCAATAGAGCTCAGGAAGTTTGCACTGTAACTTCCACATAAGCTTCTGCCCCACTATAAAATTTCATTAATAAGTTGACAAAATCTGAAGAGAATTCAAAACCAATCCGAATTCTTTGTAGATAAGACCAATAAATAGAATCAAAAGCCTTTTCTATGTCTAGGCTGATAATAGCTAGTTGGTTTTTGTATTTGCATGCTATGTCTATTAATGATAGTAATTTAATAATGTTATCTTGCACTTTTCTATGAAGAATGAACCCTGTCTGATCATAATGTATTAGATTAGATAATATTTTCTTTAACCTATTGGCTAATATTGTCATGAAAATTTTATAATCAGTGTTTAGTAATGAGATTGGCCTATATGATTTACAAGATTTGGGGTCCTTACCTTGTTTTAATATGGGGGAGATAATTGAGTATTTCCATGATGGGGGTGTTATACATTTTTGCTTAGCTATAGTAAAGGCACTCATCATTTTCTTTATTATATATTCGGGAAAAATCTTATATAGTTCAGGAATTATTCCTTCCAGTCCTGAAGCTTTATTATCGTTTATTTTTTTATTTGCCCTTTCATTTCTGTTAGTGTAATTTGTTTATTTAAATGTTATTTTGTTGCATTGACACCTTAGTAGTTATATTTTCTTGAATAAAATATTAATTACATTATCTGTCTCCAAATGTGGTGTGTTATTATTTATATCTTTATAATAGTTTTTGAACACCTCTAATATGCCCATTAAGTTAGATGTACTCTTAACTGAACCATCACTTTTATATTTTATCTCATTAATAAGATTTTGATTGTTCATTTTTTTGGATCTTACCGCTATTTTATGTATATATTTGGGATTTACAGCATAAGATTGTAATTTCAATTTTTCCAGGTTTCTGGTTACCTTATGATTCAGAACTTCTAAGTATTTTTGATTTAACTTAGTCATTTTGTTATGTGCTACTTTGTTATTTGGCTTTGCTTCCATTTTTATCTTGTCTATGTTTTTTTGTAAGTCTAAAGGTTCTTTGTCCCACTCTCTCCTTTTTTTAAGGTACCACGATTTTATTGTACCATATATATAAACTTTAAAGGTGTCCCATAGTATAGTATCAGTCACTTCACCATTATCATTTGTTTCCATAAACATGTCTATTTATTTCATTATCCATTCCCTAAAGTCTTTTAACTTAGTTATGTAAACAGGAATTCTCTGTAGAAATCTTAAATCATCTGCATGCGTAGTTAATGTAAAGTTTATAGCATTATGGTCCGAAAGTGGACAAGTCATCATAGATACATTGCTTATTTTAGAGTATATATTATTTCATACAAAGACCATATCAATGTTGTTTGTGTACCAAATCAATAAGAATAGTGAGTATAAAATAAGGAATAATGTTCTCTTAGACCATGTATATCTTTAAGATTCATCTGGTTTGTAAAGTTGTTTAACTTCTTGGCTTGAGATGTTAGTTTTATATTGCCATTTTTAGAAGTATTATTGCTTGATAATAAGCAGTTAAAATCACCTGTTGTTATACCCTTTTGCAATTAAAGTAATCAAGTCCAGATATTTGTCAACAAGTTTAGTATTCAGTCCTGGTATCCAGTATGTATTAATCAAAGTATAATACTTCCTACTGATTTACAAAATAACCATGCTTAGCATCCCATCTTTATCTGAAATTGTATCTATAATTCTTGGCATAGTATAAGTATTTTCCATAGAATACGAATGTCCCTTCTCTTAGTCTTAAAACATGGATCAGTTAAAATGGTTTAGCCATTAAATGAGTATTTTTGTAGATCTTTTTTTAATAGATAGGTTTCCTGTAAAAAGATGATCTGGGCTTTATGCATTTTGATATATTTAAGCAAACCAGCTCTTTTGACATTATTGTTTAAACCATTAATATTTAATGATAAACATTTATAAGCCATTGACTATAATGTGTATGTTATTACTAACTGAAAGGCCTTTCTTCCATGTTGACTTGAAATCTGCTGAAAACCTACTTATCATGGATGCATAACGTGTATTAAGCACTAACTTCAAAAACCCAAAACTATTTACAAACACATGCATGAAACATAAAGTTTTTGGTTTAGTTAAAAACTTAACTTAACCATCTATCCACCACATCTCGAATACCAAAAGACACAAATTGTCCATCTCTGCTTTGAATATAGTATAAAAAAAAAGAAAAGCATTATGAAAGCAACTAAAGAAATCTGAATCCATGAAATATACATTAGAATGAGTGTCAAATATATCTGAAGCCATATGAATATGTCACATATGATAATATCACCTCTAATATGTAGATATTTGCTTTTTTGTTTTGGATTTCTACTTTGCTCAGAATTTCTTATATTACCATTACTCCTACTTTTGAGAGATGACACATACAATGTTTTGTTTTTCTTTTTTTGAGTGTCATTAGCATGAGTACATATAAAATCCTGAAACAGTTCATTCTATGGTATCCAATGTATTCCAGTCCATCCTCAGGCTAAGGCTCTAGATATGCATGTAGTGCCTGGAGTGAGAGTTCATTTTCATCCTGTTTATTGCAGAATGACTACACTATCCTAACACAACCATTAATGCATTTCTCCTCCTAGAGTTTCACTTGTTTTTCTTCTAATTAGGCCATATGATCTCTCTTTAAAATGTGAGAGCAAGACATAGAAAGAAAATCATACACCTGTTATTGTGACCACAGAAGTAAGAAAATGGTAAATTAATATGAAATAAAACCAAATACATTCAAAAGAATTCATAAAGATCAAAATGTAGGTATTTATGCCAGTTGTTGCTTTTTTGTACCCTGATTTTAACAACAAGCTTTTTGCACATATCTGCCTTTACTTGGATACATCAGTTAATGGCTTTTGCATGTGGCCACCTGTGTCTTTTAGAAAGTAGGAAATGTGCTCTCTGTGAGGCAATTTAGAGCATCCACTGCACATAGGAGGCGGTACAGATAGACTTAAAAACATTCAAATGGTTGTCCAAAATCTACAAAATGCTACAGTCCAAATCACAAAGGAAGGGGATGCACTCATCTAAAAATCTTGTCATCCCCCCCCACACACACACATACACACACACACACACACACACACTCTCTGGGATAAAAGTAGCAATGTCTCCCAGGCAAAACTGAGACAGTTATGCAAAGATGCAAGGTGACCATTATGGTACAGGACCTAAACCGGGACACTTAAGTTACAACCAGTTTATTTAAAAAAAAGGACTTTCTTGCTAAGTGAAGACCAGAACGCTCCCAAAACCTAAATGCAATCCTCTAGAATAAAAGGACATCATCTTTGTCCCTATAATCCTCTCCTTAGTCATGCATCTCAGCATTCTGCTGGATGCCAGGATTGGTACCAGCACATTTAACAAGATTAGACAAAAAAATTGAATAAACTCAAGTTTTAAAGAACAGTGAAACTGTGCAGTTGTGGTGATAAGACAGTTTTGACTTGCCTGAAGGCTGTGCAGTCTCACAGGTACTTTATTTGTAATAGTGAGGGAGTTGTGATGCAGGACAGAGACTGTCCCCTCATGCAAAATAAAATTTGACATTGTGTACTGTTATCGTTATTTTTCTTGTGTACTGTTTTCCCACTCATGGAATTACTGTTAATCTACATTCTGTTTATCTTTTATACCGCTCTCTCACTACATAAAATGGTTAAGCCTGAATATAAAATTTAGACATTTTTTCCCCTCCATTCACCCTAGGAGAACAAGTGTACTGCCTTTATGTTATTTAACTCATTCACTCCAATAGAGCTCAGGAAGTTTGCACTGTAACTTCCACATAAGCTTCTGCCCCACTATAAAATTTCATTAATAAGTTGACAAAATCTGAGGAGAATTCAAAACCAATCCGAATTCTTTGTAGATAAGATCAATAAATAGAATCAAAAGCCTTTTCTATGTCTAGGCTGATAATAGCTAGTTGGTTTTTGTATTTGCATGCTATGTCTATTAATGATAGTAATTTAATAATGTTATCTTGCACTTTTCTATGAAGAATGAACCCTGTCTGATCATAATGTATTAGATTAGATAATATTTTCTTTAACCTATTGGCTAATATTGTCATGAAAATTTTATAATCAGTGTTTAGTAATGAGATTGGCCTATATGATTTACAAGATTTGGGGTCCTTACCTTGTTTTAATATGGGGGAGATAATTGAGTATTTCCATGATGGGGGTGTTATACATTTTTGCTTAGCTATAGTAAAGGCACTCATCATTTTCTTTATTATATATTCGGGAAAAATCTTATATAGTTCAGGAATTATTCCTTCCAGTCCTGAAGCTTTATTATCTTTTATTTTTTTATTTGCTCTTTCATTTCTGTTAGTGTAATTTGTTTATTTAATTGTTATTTTGTTGCATTGACACCTTAGTAGTTATATTTTCTTGAATAAAATATTAATTACATTATCTGTCTCCAAATGTGGTGTGTTATTATTTATATCTTTATAATAGTTTTTGAACACCTCTAATATGCCCATTAAGTTAGATGTACTCTTAACTGAACCATCACTTTTATATTTTATCTCATTAATAAGATTTTGATTGTTCATTTTTTTGGATCTTACCGCTATTTTATGTATATATTTGGGATTTACAGCATAAGATTGTAATTTCAATTTTTCCAGGTTTCTGGTTACCTTATGATTCAGAACTTCTAAGTATTTTTGATTTAACTTAGTCATTTTGTTATGTGCTACTTTGTTATTTGGCTTTGCTTCCATTTTTATCTTGTCTATGTTTTTTTGTAAGTCTAAAGGTTCTTTGTCCCACTCTCTCCTTTTTTTAAGGTACCACGATTTTATTGTACCATATATATAAACTTTAAAGGTGTCCCATAGTATAGTATCAGTCACTTCACCATTATCATTTGTTTCCATAAACATGTCTATTTATTTCATTATCCATTCCCTAAAGTCTTTTAACTTAGTTATGTAAACAGGAATTCTCTGTAGAAATCTTAAATCATCTGCATGCGTAGTTAATGTAAAGTTTATAGCATTATGGTCCGAAAGTGGACAAGTCATCATAGATACATTGCTTATTTTAGAGTATATATTATTTCATACAAAGACCATATCAATGTTGTTTGTGTACCAAATCAATAAGAATAGTGAGTATAAAATAAGGAATAATGTTCTCTTAGACCATGTATATCTTTAAGATTCATCTGGTTTGTAAAGTTGTTTAACTTCTTGGCTTGAGATGTTAGTTTTATATTGCCATTTTTAGAAGTATTATTGCTTGATAATAAGCAGTTAAAATCACCTGTTGTTATACCCTTTTGCATTTAAAGTAATCAGGTCCAGATATTTGTCAACACGTTTAGTACTCAATCCTGGTATCCAGTATGTATTAATCAAAGTATAATACTTACTATTGATTTACAAAATAACCATGCTTAGCATCCCATCTTTATCTGAAATTGTATCTATAATTCTTGGCATAGTATAAGTATTTTCCATAGAATACGAATGTCCCTTCTCTTAGTCTTAAAACATGAATCAGCCAGAATGGTTTAGCCATTAAATGAGTATTTTTGTAGATCTTTTTTTAATAGATAGGTCTCATGTAAAAAGATGATCTGGGCTTTATGCATTTTGATATATTTAAGCAAACCAGCTCTTTTGACATTATTGTTTAAACCATTAATATTTAATGATAAACATTTATAAGCCATTGACTATAATGTGTATGTTATTACTAACTGAAAGGCCTTTCTTCCATGTTGACTTGAAATCTGCTGAAAACCTACTTATCATGGATGCATAACGTGTATTAAGCACTAACTTCAAAAACCCAAAACTATTTACAAACACATGCATGAAACATAAAGTTTTTGGTTTAGTTAAAAACTTAACTTAACCATCTATCCACCACATCTCGAATACCAAAAGACACAAATTGTCCATCTCTGCTTTGAATATAGTATAAAAAAAAAGAAAAGCATTATGAAAGCAACTAAAGAAATCTGAATCCATGAAATATACATTAGAATGAGTGTCAAATATATCTGAAGCCATATGAATATGTCACATATGATAATATCACCTCTAATATGTAGATATGCCAGAAATACACATCAAATCAAAGTATGTATAAACATTAGAAGCTGAAGGTTAAGAAGACTTTCAATATTTCCAAGACTTTCCAAAAAAAAAATCAGATGATTTAACCATTTTGTCAGTCATCTGTCTGACATTTTTCATGTAAGGATCTGTTGAATATATATATATATATATATATGTATATATATATATATATATATATATATATATATATATATATATATATATATAAAACACATTACAACATAACTATTATATTTTGCAGTTATACACATATTACTCCTAAGTATTAACAATATCTATGCTGACATCTTTCATCAGGAAGGGGGAGAGAGAGAGAAAAAAAGGGGGTCTTCACAACCCTCTGTTTAGTTACTAAAGGTTTAGTTATGTAACATAAGTCTGATGTTAATATGCATGATGAGTTTTCTAATGCTAGTTCACTTGATGTCATTTAGTTACTAATAGTGTCATTGAATCTGCAGAATATGTATTCATCTATAAAAGAACATGGGCATTTTTAAAGGAGTTAAACACTTTTATCAGAATTATTTACCATTTAAAGTATCTAAGTGAATGATAACAGAATTTTGAGAGAAAAGAATTCTAAGTACAACCATTTAACAAGTTCAGAAGGTCAAATGATGTCATCACTGCTGTTTCCCCAAGCTGCAGCTTCGTAAATTTATTAAAAAGTATCTAAATAGGCCCCCTGGATTCTGAAAAGCTTTCACTGCATGCATAATTAGTGTAAGAGGAAATTTTGCCAATATGGCGGCCGAGCGATCCACATACGTGCTTGTTTGACGTGCGCGAGTGCTCTAGCACTAGTGCTGCATGTTCCCAGCCCTGTATGCAAATTACCCCATTTGCAGGTGAAAACCATGCAAATTAGGTAAATCTGCCATCCAGGAAGCAGGAATCAGGTTGTGCAGGACTAGCATAATATGCAGAAATGTACTCAGTTAGTAACCGAATACAGTACTGCAAAATCCAAAACGGAGCTATGACAGCTCCAAATAAAGGCTGTATATTATTCAGGAAACATGCCAACGGCCAAGTAGAAGGCCATTGGCATTGCAAACAATGCAAAACATACAAAATACAACTTTTATGATATGTCTGCCGATCACGGCCGTTGAAGTATAGGGCAGCAGCACGCAAATGGGATCGGTGGGGAAATAAGAAAATAAACCTAAAAAAAGCAGTCTAACTAAAATCAGTATTCCACCATGCAAGTCAATGGCAGGCAAAAGACAACCTGGCCAATGAACAGTAGTTGCTAAGGGGGAGGCACAGTGTGACACATATAACTATGCATTAGCAGGCAATCCTATGCAAATGAGGGAAAGGATAGTGAATCACTGTTTTCCCCAGCATATGAGGCAGGTCCCAACAGTGTATGACTATGAATAGCTGAGTGCAAGACTAGGAGGTAGGTGATATCATGGGTGGGTGTGTCAGGAATACTGTCAGTGGATTCGAGCCCTGTGGCTCCGGGTTGCATCCAGCTTAGCACAGCAAAGCCAGGGGGTGTTTCTAAACCTGCCCAGCATGTATGACAAAGTGTAAGTGGGTGTGCGCGCCACGCAATGGGATCTACAGGAAGATAAAGGAAGTGAACCCAGGAAATAGCAGCAGTGTGCACATTGGAGTACACAGATTTCGCGGCACACCCCCAGGATGAAACAGAAGGGCAACGGTAAGGGAAAGCAGCAGTAGGAAGTTAATCAAGGCATACTAGGTTCTCTGTCAGGTGAAATGTATTGGAACCAGCCAATTACACAGGCTGCAGACCAGCAAAGCCCAGAACATCACTATAAACTATGCAAACACCTACCCCTCTGGTTTTTCACACACCCTACACCACCAGTGTAAACAAGCAGGGAACTTTTAACACTCACAACAGAAAAATGTTAGGGGCTGCAATAGCTATCACACAACTTGTGGAAGAGGCTGAGGGTTGTGAGAATGGGAATGCTGCCGACCAACCCACAGTGAGGAGACGGAAAAGAGTGTCCAGACCCAGAGTAACCTACCAAGGGCTACATGAGCTGGAGATAGTGGAGCACTATAGAGTGGACAGGGACCTCCTACAGCAAATTGTTGAGCTGTGCTGGCCACGCCTGACACACAGAACTAACAGAGGGGGAGCCCATCCCAGTGGAAATGAAGGTATGTGTAGGCCTATGAATACTAGCTACAGGTACCTTCCAAAGGCCAACTGGGGATATGATGGGGATCTCACAGGCATCAGCATCCAGGTTATGCCACCAGTTCCTGGATGCCATGGCAGCACATGCCGGTGAGCATGTATATTTCCTCCTCACCCATGAGGCGTTGGCCAGCAATATGCGTCTCTTACACCAAAGAGCAGAATACCCTGAGGTAGTGGGTGCAATAGACTGCATGCACATATGCATCAAAGCACCACCCAGTGAGCAGAGTAGGGTCTACATCAACTGCAAGGGCTTCCCTTCCATCAACTGCCAGGTTGTGTGCGATACCCAGGGCATAATACGGAAAGTGTGTGCTGGCTACCCTGGAAGTTATAACAATTCCCACATCTGGCATCTGATGCAGCTGTACCACAAATTTGCCAATGGGGACATCCCACACGGTCACCTAGTGGGGGATGCTGGATACGTACTGGAGCCATGGCTGATGACACCCATCAGAAATGCGCACACACCCGAACAAGAACTTCATAATGATGCACACGCATAAACAAGAATCATAATAGAACGTGTGTTTGGAATGCTCAGGTCACAGTTCCGGTGCCTGGACACATCCAGTGGACCATTGCAGTACTCACCAACTACATGTACCCAAATCACCCTTGTATGTGCCACCCTACACAATATGATCCTGTGGAAACACCTGCAGCAGGAGCAGCATGGGGCAGAGCCAGACAGCCCCCCACCAATGCCAAGGCCTGCACAGGCACAGAGTGACTCAGAGGAGGAACAGCTTGAGCCCGCCCCAGTAGGCAGAAGGATGCATGCCCAGTATGACCTGGCCCTGGCAAAGAGGCAATGCATAGCACATAATCTGACACGGGAGGGACCCAGGGAATAGCACCTCACTCTGACTCTCACATACAGTAAAAGGGATGCCAAACATTACACTACCTGTGTCTAACCATGCGTAGGCAGTGTACTATGTGCATCCAACATAGGCAGCCCTGCAGCACCACCCTCAATACTGGGACACCCACACGATAAGGGACTCACACATGCCAGTTAGGAGGGGGGGATCACATACCCAACAACAATCACAGCAAGCAGGGCAGGTGTAGGCAAACACAAACAAATGCCATACTATGGCCTCTGAATAAGGGGTATGGGTAACCCTCACCCAGGTCTACATGGACAGACTACAGCAGGCCAGGTTGTGGGATGTCAGTTGTGATGGCTAGGAAGTCAGAAACGAATGTGTATGCAATCAAAAGATAAGAATGGTAGTACCGGTATGGGTTAGCCAGCACAATAGGTAAGACTACTGACTGAAATGGACTACAGGACATACCAGCACGGTCCTAGCAAATGTGTACAACTGTCAGGTGTGCCCTCCCACCCTACATAGAAATATAGTAACAGTCAGGTGCGCCCCCCCCCCAATCCTGTGTAGAAACATAGAAATAGTCAGGTGTTCCCCCTGCTATGCAGACATGTTGCCACAGTCAATGCCAAATGATCGGTGGATACCCTGCAGACACAGCATGATACCTGTTGGTGTACAGCACAAAGGTCAGCTGTGCAGTACAAACCACAGGACATGATCCACACATGCAAAACAGATGGCCTTACTGGGCATGCCCACACACTTAGAGAAATGAAGGCAATGGCAGTCATCAACATACTGAAAGGTCATACTGGGCATGCTCACACACTTAAACACATGATGGCCATGTATGCAAACACCAGTGGACCAGAAACATCCAGGGGATGCAATTGTTAGTGGAGACACATGTCAGTATGCACCATTCATGCCTTGCACACACAGTGCATAGGAATACAGACATATATGTAAGGACAACACATCATAATAAGTCAAAGGTAGATGGATATAGATGTGTGGAAGAGGGTGACCATGACAAGGAGCAATCCATGCCTGTCCCACCCAGCACACAGCCAAAGGGCCCCAAACACATCAGGTTCAGATGTCACACACTGCAGTTACTAGCGACCAGTACATGTCAGCACTGCAGACTATGTGGTCCATGTGCCAGCTGTGCAACATGGCTGTATAAGGACGTAGTCAGCTAGATGCCCTATACACGTACCTGTGACATATGACCCTCTGTGTGGCCGCTTGTGGTGTGTCACCCCTACATGAATGGTTTATGGGCCATGCACACACTGGCCACCCCATAGCGGTACCCTGACAAGCCTGCTGGGGTTATCCAATGTGAAATACACCTTTGGGAGAGTTGTAGGCCAGTAATCTCTATGGCGTGTCCCATAACTGTGTACTGCTGTAGTGTGATAGACTAGTTAGGGAGGAGTTCTATCCCCAGACATGGAAACTGTGTGTGTGAGTGTGTGTCACTGTTCGTGTGTGTGTGTCTGTCTCTCACTGACTGTGTAGAGAACAATGCCTTTTAGGTTACTCACACCCCTTACTATTCACATACCCACTTTGGCAAGGCTGCTGATGTCACTCACCTAGAAATACTCTCCTTGGAAAGCTGTAGCCCAGTAATCTCTGTAGCGCATGCTGTAACTGCATACTGCTGCAGTGTGATAATGTAGTTAAATAGGAGGTCAAACCCCAGATGTGGCAACTGTGTGTGTGTATGTGTGAGTCTGTGTGTGCATATGTGTGCATGTCTGTCTGTCACTGACCGTGTAGAGAGCTATGCTTTTTAGGCCCCTCACACCCCTTACATTTCACATACCCACCTTTGGCAAGGCTGCTGATGTCACGCACCTACAAATACACCCCTGGGAAGGCTGTAGCCCAGTAAACTCTGTAGCACATCCTGTAACTGCGTACTGCTGTAGTGTGATAAACTAGTTAGGTAGGAGTTCCAACCCCAAACCTGGCAACTGCACATGTGAGTGTGTGTCTGTGTTTATGTGCATGTTTGACTGTGTAGACAGCAATGATTTTTTAGGCTACTCACACCCTGTACAAGTCAAATACCCACCTTTGGCAAGGCTATTTTTGTGTGCATGTCTGACTGTGTAGAGAGCAATGCTTTTTAGGCTACCCACACCCCTTACAAGTCAAATACCTACCTTTGGCAAGGCTGCTCATGTCACGCACCTTGAAATACACCTTTGGGAAGATCGTAGCCCAGTAATCTCCATAGTACATCCCATAACATAGTATGGCCATAGTGTGATTAAGGAGTTAGTTGGGAGTTCTAACCCCCAACCTGCCCACTGTGTGTGTGTATGTGTGCATGTTTGACTGTGTAGAGAGCAATGTATTTAGGGTACTCACACCCCTTACATTTCATATACCCACCTTTGGCAAGGCTGCAGATGTCATGCACCAAGAAATACACCTCTGGGAAGGTTGTAGACCAGTAATCACCATAGCACATCCTGTAACTGCATACTGCTGTAATGTGAATTAGAACAGTGGCAGGTTTCCATCTCCACACATGGCAGTTCTAGATGTATTGTGCGTGTCACCGTCTGTTTATGGAGCAATGCATTTTAGGCTAGTCTCTCCCAGTCATTTCAAATACCCTACTTTGGCAATCCTGCTGATGTCAGTCATTGTGAAATACACTTTTTGCAAGGTCTACTCCAGTAATATCCCTGGCATGTACTATAACTGCATAGTGCTGTAGTGTAATACACTAGTTAGGTAGGGGTTCTACTCCCAAACACAACAGGTGTGCGTCTGCATGTGTGTGTGTGTGTGTGTGTGTTTATGTTTGTAACCTGTATCCTGTGTAGAGGTGGGTGTAATATCTGTGGCCAACGTTGAGCGGGTTTTGCATATTTCTTATATGGTGGCTATACTATATATCACAATGTTTACTGTACAGCGATAACTTATGTGGTATGGCTGAGAGGCCGGGGTGCAGAGCCATACCCAGACATGTGAAATCAAGGCCAGGCAATCACAGTTTGCAACCCCAGTATTACTCAGAGCACACTCTCAACCCATGTGTCATACACACACACACACACACACACACACACACACACACACACACACACACACACACACACACCTAGGTAACAGCCAATATGTGGGTAGTACACTGCATATTGGCCACTGACAGTAACTACGGAGTTACAGCAGTGGGCCACAGAAGGCATGTCACCCTGTCCATCTGGCCAATATGCACATACGTGCAGACAGTGCACCACTCCCATGTTCCCCACTGGAAACCTGCACCTCCTGTGGTGCCATCATATGTGACCAACAATGGACATACCATGCCTGAAAACAAGTCTGTATGGACAGATGCCACTGATACCATGTAGGTGCAGGGTAAAGCTGCTGGCCATTACCAGCTCCTGCCACAGGTGGGCAGGACTGGCACATCTGATGATAATCTGTGTTCACAACATGGGTCAGACACCCCAGGTACAGTTCCACATGTCACTGTACATGCATGTGGGAGGTTTGCACATCCCAGGTGCCGTCCATGTCATAGATGAAGGAACACAGACATGGCAAGTGATGCACAACATTGGCCACACAAAATAGTCACCCAGGTGAACAGATGGGGAATACAATACCCACTGTGTGGGCATATGCAGACACTACATCCCTGAGCCACAATGCAGACCATCGTCATGTGACCTGATGCCAAGATACACCCATCGCCTAGCCTTGTACAGCCATCTGGCGGAGTCGAACACCACACACCTGTGCAGACATGCACTCATGCATGTCAGTACTGGCACCCTGTGTGTTTGCGTGTGTGTGTTGCATGCTGCAGATGTTCACATCCACACTCCCTACAACCCCATGGGCATACTGCAGCATGCTGTCTGATGTCAGATACCTTCCCAAGCCCTTTGCCCGTACAGCCCCCGTATGACCTGTGTGGTGCATGGGATACTTGCATAGTGATGTGATGTGGCAATCCCACAACTGATGAATTGTACACCTGGCCCTGCCATGTGTGTCAATGTGTGTGTGTCCTTGTGAGAGTGTGGCTGTGTTGATGCTGGCACCTGTTCATGCTGACAGGCACATGTATACAGCTACTGTATCCCTGCTGCAGATGTCACTCACCATCACATATATATTCTGAGTGCTCACCAACAGGTAATCCATGTGGCACATCCAATAATTGCATCGAACTGTGCTAGCACTGCATAGTTGTCAGGGGTTTGATACCCTGTGCTACTAAATGTGTGATGCAAACATGCTTCAGTTTTACCCTACCACCCCTCCCTGACACATATTTGCCTCTGTCTGTGTCCCCCACCCCCTCTCAGGTGGATGTGGAGACCTACATCTGCTTTGCTTAGGCAGCAGCCTGTGTAATGTAAGTAATAGTCATGATCAACTGATGGCCTCTGCACAAATCTCAGCCCTCCCCTAGCTGATTGCATGTGAAACAGCTGTGGTAACATTCCCATAGCCAATTGTATGGGGACACACTCCAATACCTAGGGACATCATGGTGGTGTTGGCCCTTTTCACCCACTGTGAGCAGGAACTAGATCTGTCATGTGGCAAACAGCATCTCAGATGTATTGCGGTGTACCTCTAACAACATACACTGTGGAGGTGGATGTGCCTGACCTGACTACAGACTGTAAGTGCTGCTATAATGCATTTGGAGTAATGTTGCTTTAACAGTATTTGTGTGGATATGGCTGTTTTACATGTCTCAATACCTGTCACTTTAGTACCATGTTTATGGGGAATCCCCATCTGCAGAGTCATCTGCAGCCTGGCCAGTGTTGTGTCTGTGGTTGCATGTGTCACCCACGGAGTATCTAGCTGTTGACTGCTGAAGGTAGTGTGAGGATTGCAGTCAGTAGATGGAGAAAGCTGTGGTAGTCACAGACATCATATCCCTCAAAGGACATATGTTGCAACAACCCTGTAACAACAGTAAATGTATGTGGTTATCACAGCAACATGTCAATATTGGCCCTGTGTATGTACACCCAGCCACACCTCTGTCAACCTTTGTACATACGTCATGCATGAAGTGGTGCATATGTGCTGTACACCATAATTTGTGGCATCATATCTGAGAACAAGCCACTGATATATCTGACTGCTACACATGTTATGTACAGTAGGGGTTACATTACATGACATTACCTGCACATTCTGTGGATGTTCGTACAGTACTGAGGTCTGTGTATCTATGGTGTGTAGTGTTGATATATACCTTAGCCAGTGTACAGACTGTGGTAGATGACACTGTTCTAGTTCCCCTACTATCAGATGTTACATGCTCCCCACTGTATGGTACTGTAGTGGCATACATGTTTGTTGGGCCATAAACACACATGTCCCATACCACAGACAGACACCAGACCAAACTGTGTAGCAGGCCAGTATATGTAGGGTCAGTCTGTGAGTGGCACATATGAGGATGGTATAGAACACATAGCCCATATACTGTAATACCATGCTAGCTAATCATATGTGACTGTGGCTGTGTTCACATTGGTTGTGGGCATGCAATGTCACACAGGTGTATCTTATCCTGTGTTGTGACATCCCTGTTGAGCCTGCTTCATGTGCAGGTACATGTGCATTCCCCGTTAGGAGATGTAGGCCAGTGTTGAGCCAGTCTGCCTGCAGCCTGCACAGTTTATTGTGACATGCCTAGCAGCTGAATGTACCCACCCAGTGGGATGTCATGCGCAGATACTAGCCAGATGTCCCACTGCTGGCCCTCCCCTAACAGTCATGTATGTCAGACAGGGCAGTGGAATGCAGTGCAGATGTATGTCAATACCTGTTGGGTAGTATGTGTCCATGGCACTTCTGTACCAGTGGTCATACTGTTACAGGCAAGGCAGGGATGTGTGAATGCATGACCTATGGTGGACATCATATACCTGTTGTTATGTGTTATACCCATCTACATGGCCATCCACATCCATATGTAGCACTAAGGGCTTATGTGTATGCTTCTGGACTGTACAGACTGTGTCAGACTCTCCACATATATTGGACAATATTTCTGCTACAGTCCACAGTGGCATTATGTGCTAGCAGCTGCACTGTACAATAATGTCCTTTGGATGTCTTTCAGTAACCAATGGCACACATGTTATAAGCAGATGTGACCTCCCACACACACCATGTCTGTGAAGACAATCCCAATGACAATAGAAATATTCTACTAGTATACCTGCTATACATACCTGACATCCCCTGCAACTACAACATTGGGAACATATAGGCTGGGGTTGGCCTACACTTCATGTCCAGGAAATATGGTGGAAATATATGTACATATACCTATCCAAATAGCCAGATATACATGATTACACATGTGTGCTACACCCAATTAAGACTGTCATGGCAACCACCTACTATAGATTCCCACATCATGTGTGCGTGATCCCATTACATCTCCTGTGTGATGGGCATCGTCCTGTGTGTGGGCAGCAGTGCTACTGACAGCATGTAGCAATACCCCTTACAGGAGAACCGGCACACTCAGGGCAGCCACATATTTGTAGGAGGATCAGGAACTACAGGCAGACTGTGAGTAGAGTTGTGTTATGCTTTGTACAGAGGGTGTGGGTGCACATACTAGTTTGCCATGGAATGCAATCCATCTTCATAGCACACAAATGTGGGCCTATCCTCATGCCAGCCAAAGCTGTGCCTATCATGTCTTGTCTGTCCACCACACAGGTATTGTGTCAGATATTACACTGGCAGTGTGTGTGTTGCGTGCTACCAGTACATGGCTACTTCCATGACCATCTCTACCATCAATTCCTTGACTAAGGGTATGTTACAAACTATCCTGTAACACCAGCACCTTGCGTAGTGTATGGCAACAGTTGTCCACATATGTGCCTGTATTCCAGCCTTAGTCCATCACCTACATACCAAGCTTTGCACATATGTCATGATGTTGGTGGTTGATCCAAAGTGGGCTGGGAGTATAACACTCTGCCATTGTAACCCCCACACATATGATGGGGCTGGGGCCATATATGTGTGGGTGTCACCTACACCATACATGTGTGCCCTTATGCACTGCAGAGCCCAGTGTATGTAACAGTGGTATATGGCCCTGTATTATTGAGTCTAGGGGGAAGCACCATAAATGACCTAGGCTGCTACAAAATGTGGGGGTATCAGGGCTGAGCTGCCTTAAGGTATATGGATGTACAGTACCATATACTTCACCTATATATACATTACTGACATGGATCTGGGTAATGCAGGACTACTGCTCCATGCCATAAAAACTGTCCTGTTGGTGTGCTTGTGATGGTGTCAGTTATGCCATGTTATTTAGCAGTTACAACCCATGTGGTCATATTATGTCTATACCACCTACTGAGTTTGTACAGTGTGTAGATAGAGGCTGCTGAACTACACACCTGGATTACATACTGTTGATTGTTAGGTATCCTGTGGCCCAGTGTGTCTTTCCTATTGTACAATGTGAATGGCTTGGCCTGGACAGCAAAAGTTGTGAACCTTTCCAGACTACTGTATGACTGTAACTGGTCCACTGTATCATCACTCCGTTGATATAGTTGTCAGTGTCTGAACAGCTATATGGCATGTAGAACTGTAATGGTACATGATTAAAGGTTTCCATGTCTGAAAACCTATGGGTGTTGTTTTACCTATGACCTCTCTGTGGGTGTATGTTACAGGCAACAATTGTCATTTGTATAGGTGGCACATACAGTGTCCAGTCATTCAGGGGTCAACTGTAGGCATAGTGGCTGTTCCATATTGTGTGCATCTTCCACTTATGTATCTTATTGTACATATAACTGCGTGTGTATGTGTAGTCACATGTATATGTATATGCATACCTGTATCTGCATATCTGTGTCTGTGTATCTGTATCCTGGGAATGTTGATGGCTCCCACATAATACATTACCCATGGGAGCCAGATTGTACTGCATATGTTACCAATACCAGCCTGACATCACACAGGTGGGATGTAGTACAGGTAACATCATGTACCCATGTTGTCACAGGCCCTGGTTATGGGATCAACAACACATGGTAGTGTATTGCAGGGCAGATGTGTTTGGCTGAGGGGGATGCCTATTTGTACAACTCATATAGTGTGTGGTACCTCTGAACCCCATTAACGTAACATGTAGCCTGTTACACTCCTCTCCCTAACAGCTACATGTGCCTTGCAGTACCAGCACAACAGTGTTGCACCAATGGTTCGGTAGGCATGGGAATCCCATTGAGGTCTGCCACGTGTGTGTATGTGTGCATGTGTGCATATCTGTAGGGTACACCATTCCGAGTCCACATACTCCTATAACAATACAACCAGGTCGATGTGTGTCTACCTGTTATGTGTTATTCAATGTGTATATGATGGTATGACACACTATGTATTCTCCATATACAAACATTACATTCCCCATTACCATATTGTACATGTCTGTGGATGGTCTGCATGTAACGTCACCTGGTACACACCTCACCCTGCAGATGGTGTCGTGCATGCAATGACAGCCACACAGTTCAGTTCCACTACATACCCGGGTAGGGGTCTAGACACAGTGTCGCCAAGTAAGGATGTGTGTGTATGTGGATGGGTTGACATAAGGGTGCAGATTATACCTCTACCAGCAGGCCACTGGTCAATTTTGCATGGCCAATAACTGTTATACATACCTGTGGCATGTGTGCAACTGCACACCAGATATGTCAAGGCCATGGTGTCACCACACTGACATACCCTTGTGGAATATGACTACAGACCATCCTCCTGCTGACACATGTACACCTACAGCACAAATGGAAGACAGTATGGGGATAACAATTAGTGTTACTAACAGCTGAGATGCATCATAGCTGCATGGCTACACTACCTGACATGTATGCAGTATACATTACCCCTGACTACATTCTACACTGCAGTACATTGTGGCACTCTATCACAGTCACCGTGTGCATCAGAACCACGTTAGCCTGTCCCTGCATCAATGTTTTGGATGACAGGGATGTGGCACAGGTATCATCATATGCACAGGGTGTGTGAAAGTCATCTTACCTGCATGGCTACACTACCTGACATGTATGCAGTACACATTACCTCTGACTACATTCTATACTGCAGTACATTGTGGCACTCTATCACAGTCACTGTGTGCACCAGAACTATGTTAGCCTGTCCCTGCATCAATGTTATGGATGACAGGGATGTGTCACAGGTATCATCATATGCACAGGGTGTGTGAAAGTCATCTTAGTTGCATGGCTGCACTACCTGACATGTATGCAGTACACATTACCCCGACTACATTCTACACTGCAGTACATTGCGGCACTCTATCACAGTCACCGTGTGCATCAGAACCATGTTAGCCTGTCCCTGCATCGATGTTATGGATGACAGGGATGTGGCACATGTATCATCATATGCACAGGGTGTGTGAAAGTCATCTTAGCTGCATGGCTACACTACCTGAAATTAATGCAGTACACATTACCCCTGACTACATTCTACACTGCAGTACATTGTGGCACTCCATTACAGTCACCGTGTGCATCAGAATCATATTAGCCTGTCCATGCACCAATGTTATGGATGACAGGGATGTGGCACAGGTATCATCATATATACAGGGTGTGTTGCTGATATGCCGGAGGCCGAGGGTAGTCCAAACATGTGTCTCCATGTGTGTGGGTGAGGGGGGTGATTCATTGATTGGGGCATGGTAATGTGGTGTGTGTCATTATGGGGTCACCATAGGTGTGGTTGTATAGTGTCTGGGTATGCATGCACACAGTTCTGCTATGTGGCTGCCCTATATGGGTGATGTTGGACAGCTGCAGACCATACCTGGCAGGGTGTGCAGTTCACTGCCTCCTGCCACGGACACACTGACTGTGCCTGCCAGGGGTTCCATGGGCACATGCAGTTACAGACCTTGAGGTGCTACTCTTCCCTGATAATGACATATGCCTGCTGGAACCATGTCCCACCTGGGACTGGCCAGGGCCACGTGCACAAGGTCTGCTGTGGTGTGGTGTGGACAGCAGCCCCAAGTGGTGTGCTGGGGCTGTTACTGCCACTATTGGAGTGGCTGGGTGTCCTGACACATCCACATTGACCGCCAGCTGCTGGTGTCTCTGACCTACGTCCACACAGCCATTGCACCACACCCACCACACATTCTAGCACAGACATACCATGGTCGAGGAGGCCAACCATCTCACCCCACCATCTATCCATGACCTTGGTATATTCACTGAAGGCACCAGCGAGTTCATGGAGTTTACCACTTACAGCTGCAAAAGCAGACCTCTGCAGCCTCAGGCCCTGTCTGGTGTGCATTTCCATATGTGATTGTGCCTCCATTATGGCCTGAAACATGCTCCTGGTGGTACCAGTTGTAGTGCCTCTGCTAGGGGCATGATGACCTGTGGTCCTCCCACGAGCCCCATAGTACATCTGCCGATGTAGTGGCCTTCTGAACATCCAGCTATGCCATCTGTGACCTGACACAGTTGGCATGGACACCACACTTTCCTGGTCAATGCCACCAAACGTCAACTGTCCCTCTGCTATGACCACATGTGATGGGGTTTGTATGGGCACTGTAACTGTGTGCAGGCTTGGGGTGGCTAGGAGGGTGATGACCCATGTTGGCGCAGTGTCAGCCTCTGACAACCCCCCCCCCATGCCTCACCTGTACCATCATCATCATCGGTGTCTGTAGGGACACCTACCTCAGTTTGCATGCAGGAGGGACCCTGACCCACCTCCCCACCTGTGGGGGAAACAAATACACATGTTAAGACCTGTACACCACTGCAAAACAGTACACACACTTACACTGACAGCCACCTTACTACTTCACTTTCCCTGGGTTTACAGACAGTCCTACAGTCAGTTACATATGTTCCCCATCCTGCATGACACTTGCTAATATACACGCATCACTACTGCCCATTAACATATCATTCCTCTCCATGCCTACACGTGTGGTTATGACACCTGACCTGTTACTCGATTGCCTCCCTGACTTGGGTGGAGTAGGCTGTACATGCCTCACTGCT
Organism: Protopterus annectens; assembly: GCF_019279795.1. Classification (NCBI taxonomy): domain Eukaryota; kingdom Metazoa; phylum Chordata; order Ceratodontiformes; family Protopteridae; genus Protopterus; species Protopterus annectens. The sequence goes on from NC_056734.1 coordinate 889,371,073, forward strand.
GTCACCCCTGTATTACCCTGTGTATGGGCAGTAATGGTGTACAAGGCCCGTATATGGATGGGGCTGCTACATTCACTACATATGTCACACACCAGAGCCTCATACTACAGTCTAGCTCAGTCCATGCCACATCTGCCGCAAAAGCAACCCATCATGCGGACAACAGTACTACTTGGATGCACTCACTGATGTATTGTGATAATTCCTCATTGCATTTGTAGTGCTGCATATATGGGTAGCCAGTTACCTATCTGCTGCTAGCAATAGGATGTGTATACCTGGTATGTACTTCACCTCCCAATGCATGCTCCATGCTACAGACCTTGTTATGCTATCAGCTGTCTTGTGTTCACATCCCTGACAGGTTGTCCTGGTGTCCCATGTCTCACTCCATGTACAGCACAATCTCAAGGGGAAGTACTGCCATGTGGTCAATCCCACTATCGCCTGTGCATACATGGACACACACACACACACATACACACACACAAACACACCTGACATGCATCATCCACTCTCCACTAGATTGCACTTACAAACACAATTGAGACACACACACACACACACACACACACACACACACACACACACACACACACACACACACATACCCCACACTCCTACATGTGGATTTGCACAACATATGTACACAGTCCTCCCATTACCCTTCTGTCAACATGCATTATATATGGTGCTTAACAGCATGCAATGTTACTGTGGACCTGTTCTGCACCCTGCCTTGTACTGTGCACCATACCTCGCAGGTGTAGAAACCACTGATGCATCTGTAGTACTGTGTCGGTTATGTCAGCTCCAACGATCACAGCCCCTATGTGTTAGAGCAATTCATAGCTGGGCTATGTGAACAGCTGTCAGTTGTGGATGCCTGATGTCTGTGTTACAGATCACAACATCAGCAGTGCATGTATGACCAGTACAAGACTATTACACTGGCAACCAGTGGACCTTACAACGGCTGTGGGGGGGTGCCCTATACATGTTCCAGACCTCTGCATGGTTGCAAGGTCTACTCATGTGCACATCCCTTGGAGTGCACACACTGCTGTCATGAGTGCTGTGAGGTCAGGGTTACATCTGCAATGTTTACTTAGCCTGATTGTGTGCAGCTGCAGCCATGGTGATGTTGAGTCACACATGTCCCTACTGTAGGCTGTGTGTCCTTCCACACTTCACATCCCTGTGGACATATTGCACATTGACAGGATGTTAGTTATCTTGCATGTGTCTGTTGTACCGTTCCGATACCCCAGCATGGTCTCTATTGTGATGCAGTGCATTTCACAGCAACAAAACATGAACTTGTATAGCATGCAGTATGGGTATGTGTGTTAGACCTGTGCATGGAATATCCCATAGCTATTACATGCCTACTTTATCATCATGCATGAACACGAACTATACTCAATGGCTATGGACTGCTGCCGTGGTGGTATCCTGGAGGGATCTACATAGGAGTGTGAGAAAGTTGATGTCAGTGGCCACAGCTCTGGCATTTACAAAAGGTGAGTGCAGCATTACGTTACATCAACAGTAGAATTACATAATATTACAGCTTATACACAACTGTTTATTACTACTACACAGCAGCAGACTATGTATATGACATCTCAGAATTGCATGATGTACCTGTATAGATGCAGATGCATACACAAGATTACCGATGTGCCCTGGGGCCTTACCTGCATGCTCCTCAGCTGGTGTGTCATTAGCACCCACCTCCAAAATGTGCCCTGCCAGGTGTTGTTGCTGCAGGCAGCCAGGTGCCACAAGGCTGCTGAGAAGCTCCTACACACGGGTGAGGGGTGGATGGCTGGGTTGCCCCCCTGTTGCGAGGTGGTCCCTCCTTACGGCAGCTGCATGCCGACAAACATGGCGAAGCAGGTCAGTGCAATGATGCCTGACGTGCTCATAGCTACGGTTATGCAGTCAGACATCATTGACCCTGTGGACTAGCTTGTTCCACAGGGCGGTCCTCTCCTGCTGCTCATGGGCTGTCCACCCAAACAGCAGTTTGTAGTGCTGTACCAGGTGGTCAATAATAAGCTCAGTCTCAACGGCACTGTATGTGGGAAGACGACTATGCGGCATGTTTCCTGGAAGACATAAAGATGGAAACAGGTCTGAGCCACCCATACAGGAGGGCTGCCATAGTTCTTAATACACATATTTGTCTCCCCCCATCATATCAGCCACAACAAACCATTCACAAACTGCAATTATTATGTCAGCTGCTTACCTACCATTGGGACATATGTTGTATTGTACCAAGCTTTGTGCTATGTGTATGTGCCATGCTTTGTGCTATGTGTTTATAGCCATACTTCCTGTGAGGACACTTATTTTTGCTGGCCTGTTACAGACTATTTCACCTGCATGCCATTGTCAGTGCCACTATATATATATAGATATATATATATATATATATATATATATATATATATATATATATATATAGGTTCATAGGTTGGTACTGGGCTATCTGCCCAAAGGTATATATTAGCCCAGCCACATTGTGCGGTATTCACCGCCCCTTTAGTAGTTCCCTAGACCCTTGTACTAGCAGCCTTGTCCCCTATCTAGTAGTGCTGTTGGTGTGATCCCTGGTGTGAACTTTCTGTTACCCATCCACTCATCAAGGTTCCTCTTGAAGAGTGATAGTGGGGGGGCTCTGTCTTATGTAGATTGGGACCCTGTTCCACAGTAAGGGAAGTCTCTGCGAAGGGAATCTATCCCTCCAGCATGTTCTATTCATTGTTATGTTGAGGTTTATATCCCTAGAGCGTGTAGCTCGAGTAGATTTGGTTTTGCTAAGATGGAGCATGTTCAACAATTCTGGGTTGGACATGGCTCTGTAAATTAGACAGAGATCGCCTCTGAGAAAGCGGTATGCAACAGAGAACAGTCTTAGCTTTTTCAATCGTGCTGCACATGGCAACTGTTTGAGGCCAGTAATCCTCTTGGTTAGGTACCTTTGTGGTCTCTCAATGCTAATCCTGCTTCATTGTAGAGGTTCACCAGGTCATTGAAGATTTTGGAGTCACTGACTATCTGCGCTCCTGTGTACACCACAAGATTGTGCCACAAGGCCTCAGGTTTTACGAGTTTCCCAAAAGAATAACCAGTGACTCCAAAATCCTCAATGACCTGGTGAAACTCCACAATGAAGCAGGATTAGCATCGCTCAACCTGCTTATAGAATTCAACCTTGAAAGGCTAAACATTGTTTAGAATGAGATCCTCGACTTACAAAATCTCATCCTCCAACAGCAAGACTTTGGTCTTTGGAAACACCTACATGACGGTGCCTCCCCGAGAATCACCAGACACGAGGCCAGTCTTACGGCCAAGAAACAAAGGAAACTTAATTGGGATCTCAAACAATATAGGGACAATGACACGTATACGCCCAACCCTGACAGGAGAGTTAGGGCAGCCAAAAGGCTCACGTGGCAACCTCGTACAGCTACCAGTGACCCAGCGACCACTACAATGTCCCACACAGCTGCTATTCCAGCAGTACCAGTGGCCATGACCAGTACCCACTCTCCACAGCCTCTAACCCCAGCTGCCCCTCCTGATCATACTTCAGCTGCAGAGCCAAACAAATTTGTGGGTCAGCAGCCTTTTTTAGGGCAACCTCAGACTCAGCAGATGGTCCCGACAATGGGATGCCTGACCAGAGGCTACCAGAGGGGGACAGGGAGAGGGAGAACATGTGGCAGGGGCCGAGGACAGCAGAGATTTGCACAATGGGGCAGACCAATGACAACGAGGAGCGCTGCCCGGAGACCATAAACAGATCGGACCAGCTTTTGTCAAGTAAGGTTTTCAATTTAACTGATGAGTACTAACAGAAAACCACAACAATCTGCTCAACAAAGGATTCACTTTTTTACCCTCACAGAGAGCCAGCATAACCAATGTCCTGCTAGAACTTAGACTGTACCTTCGTAAAATGAACCTAAATGCGCTTTAATGGGATGAGGAAGAAACAGGAACCAGTTCAGACCCAAGCACAAACGATTCGGTTTATGACCCTCCACCAGCTCCCAGAAAAAGAAGCCTGTAGCATATATAATATATATATATATATATATATATGGTTCCCCTTGACTTGATCGACACGCCAAAACATCGACGCTCAGAAGACCGACTCCAGAAGACCGACGAGACAGATCATCAACAAGGTGAAATCCCGACAGCCGAAACACCGACATGGGCAACGTGTGAGCGTGACTCGGTAAGTGTGCGATAGTGAGGGATTTAGCATTAGGGAGCAGGCAGGTAAGTGTGAGATAGTGAGGGATTTAGGGTTAGGGTGCGGGATAGGTGAGTGTATGGTAGTGTCGGACTTAGGGTGTGGGTAAGGTAAGTGTGCGATAGTGACGGAATTTAGGTTTAAGGGTGGGTTAAGTGAGTTAGGGTTAGGGTGCGGGTAGGGTAATTGTGCGATAGTGACGGACTTTAGGTTTAGTGGCGGGTTAAGTGAGTTAGGGTTAGGGTGCGGGTAGGGTAAGTGTGCGATAGTGACGGACTGTAGGTTTAGTGGCGGGTTAAGTGAGTTAGGGTTAGGGTGCGGGTAGGGTAAGTGTGTGGTAGTGTTGGACCTTAGGGTTAGGGTTTGGGTTACGGTTAGTGCATGTATAGTTGTGTGTAATGCGCAGTTTACGTTTTGTGTGTCGGTGTTTTGGGTGTCGGTGTTATGGTGTTCGGTTTTGTGAGCTGTCGGTTTTGTGCGTTTTCGGTCTTTCGGTGTCGGTGTTTTGGGTGTCGTCTTTGTGGTGTGTCAGTGTTGTGATAGGGATCTATATATATATATATATATATATATATATATATATATATATATATATATATATATATATATATATATATATACACATATATATATATATATATATATATATATATATATATATATATATATGTGTGTGTGTATAAATATGCATCTATGTACATATATGTGTAGATATATGTTGTATGTTGTTGATATACCTATGTCTATATGAGTGTCTGTGTATCTGTACACATACATGTCACATTCTGTATCACACAGATATGTGGAGTGCATACAGACATCTGGTCCGCATTCTGTAACTGTCTTTCATTCACAGCTGCACTGTTCTGCCTTGCTGCAACACAGACAGGTGCCACATGTGAACACAGACTAACATTAGGGTGGTATATATAGTGTGAGATTGCTGGTACACCTATTACATACCTATGGCATTTGTGCATGCTACATTACACATTAACATGACTATCCTGCAAGTGGTGTGCTCTGACACCCATGTGTCTGTCATGATGGCAGTATTTCCACCACCAGCTATTGTCCACACTAACATAACATACACAGATATTATGGCTGACATCTTTGTCATTCAATGCTGATATGCACAGCTGGGGTGTATGTCCCACTGCTTTCAGGGACAGACAGTATTGTCCAGAGCAGTTGTTAAGTGGAACATCATTAGAGGGACAACTACAGATGGCACATATCAAACATTCAGCATCATATATCCTATATAGATATATATATATATATATATATATATATATATATATATATATATATATATAGATTAATAAATCTATACCACATTCTACATTAAATTACATACAGTTATGTTTTACATACCTTTTTTTTTTTGGACGGGTGTGTCGCCTTCCTGGTTTTGACTTGTAGGTTTTTATTCCCACTGTGTGTGAGTTTTGTTCTATCTTTTCTTTTTTTTTTTCCTCTCTCTCTCCCTCTCCAGTAGAGCTATTGAGTTGGTTTGAATGGATTGCAACATGGCTTTTGTAGGTGATGCACATGATTACGTGATGGACTCTGCACCAATCAGTGTGCAACAGTTGCTGACTGCATGCAGCCTGCTGTATAGTGATTCAGTTAACCATTGTCATGGCAACCCAGTACTATATATACTGCTGACTCATGTGGGCGTTGTCCCTTCACCTTTGCAGTATGGATGACATCCTTCCTGTATGTTGGCAGCAGTGTTACAGATGGCAGGTTGCAGTGCCTATTACAGCAGGGCTTGCAGACACAGGGCAACTACACAATCGTAAGAGGTTCCAGACCTACAGACAGAGTGAGTAGTGTTGTCATGTGTATTGTATATTGCTGGTCTTGCACTGTTTGAATGTACATAGTAGTTTAGGATGGAATGCAGTCTGTCTGCATAGCTTTCAACAGTGGACCTATCCACATGATGGTCAGTGGATTGTCTGTTTGCTTTTTCCTGTGCCCCACACAGGTCTTGTCCTAGATATATCCCCGGCAATCTGTCTGCTGCATGCTATCAGTACATGGCTACATCCATTTGTGTTCCTGATGTGTTATACCTGCATAAGGGTAAGTTGCAATGAATCCTGTAACACCAGCAATTTGCATGGTGTGTAACAGCAATATTACTAGTATGATCCTGTGTTCCTGCCTCTGTCCTCCGCATATATGGCTGGCTTTGTCCTGCTGTAATACGGTTAGGGGTTGTTCAGTAATGGCCTATCATTTTCTGCTAGCATTCATGCTATCATCCCACTCATATCGTGGACTCCCATGACCTTTGTTGGTCAGGGTCCATACCTGTGACAGATACATAGACATACCCACAGGTAATAAATGTCCCACTAGTCCTTGACTACAGGGTGTAACTGGTGGCTGCTAAACTACATCTGTTATTGTTTATTGTTACCTATCTTGATGGCAAATCCTTTGTCTACAGTTGTACGAGTTGACGGGCATGGCCTGGACAGCATAGTATGTTATGTATCCACACTGTCTGCATCTACTGTTTTGTGTGGGCCTTGCATTCCTCACTGATTAAATAAGTCCAGATCTATGTGCTGTAAGTAATGGCACACATTATTGTAAAATACACCAATAAAGGTTGTCTGTGTATACATACCTGTGTGTTGTCTCATGTCCTTTGAATTGTGAGTGGGTCTATGTGTAATGCAGTACTCCTGTTCAAGTATAAATGTCATTTAGTAGGTTATACAGAAAAATGATGTTGATGTACAGATTTCACATGGAAAATAAAATGTGCTATAGTGGGACTCGAACCAGGAACTTGTGTGTGTTAGGCAGATGCTCTGCCCACTACACTATTGCAGTTCTCCTTAATTTGCATATTTCTACCTTAATGTCATACCCATGCTCCCTTTCCCCGGCCCCCGAACACCACGTACACAGCATCCATCCATTCTCCAGTTGCTAGCCCTGCCATACCACACCTTCACACGTTTCGTCTCGGTACTCCTCCATTTTACTGTCTCAATGCAACATTCTGCAGGTTCTTCATCCGTTTAGTCCATGTACTTTCCAGTCTTCCCTTGATTCTCCTCCGATACTGGTGAAAACATCTTTGTGACCCACAAAGTCTGGTTTGTCCTGCCAGGGACGGACCTGTTGTTGTATCACAAGTAGACTTTGCTGGTCTACACTGTTTCTCCCACTTGTAGCATCCTGCCAGAGGTTTGAGAAGCTGTGGTTTGCTCACACACCAGACCAGCTTCATCTCATGGTTCTGCGGATGAAGCACACCCCCCACAGCGTGCCCCATTTTCCATTCCTCTCTTCAGTATTATACAAGACTACTGTTCTCACAGTATGTGTGGACAGACACTGTTCATTGATACTCATAGACTGCACAGAATATTGTGATTGAGCAATGTGCATATGTTTGCTGGTATTAATCTACATACTTACATACATTTCCTATACAGTTGACTGACTGTGCTAGATGATATGTTTGTGATAACAGCAGCTGATTGTATATCTGCCATGTCTTCGTGGTAACTGACTTGGACTATAGTGTGCAGGGTGGGGTGGGGTGGGAACTTGGGAGTGCTGATTATTTTGTTACTGGCCACGACGAGGCTGTTGGCTACTGCGTGCCTAAGGCACTGTGGGGCAAGTGTAGGCGGGTATGCGCTGGTGTGAGGAGGCTCAGACTTGCTGACCTCTGGTTACGGTGTCTTACACTGGATTGGCCTCCACGTTGCTTAACCAGTGTGGGCATGGTTTACAACTGCCCAAGCAAGCATACTCCCACTTGCTGCTGCATACCCCTGTGCTACTTCATGAACATGTCGGTATTATACATGCTTAAGTCAGGTGTACATGTCAGGTATGACAGTGTAAGGTGAAGTGGGATTCCAGTTTAGCAGTTCTGGATAGGTTACACACAGGTATTCGGGTTAGGTATTAGTTATGCCATACCTGTGTTGTAGAATAGATGTGAATAGTGAAGGTGTAGGTGGGAAGGTGGTGGTGGGGGGCATTTTAACTGTATAGTAGGCCGTTCGACTGATTGGTGGGGGAGCAGTAGTGCAGATTTTCAGGGTGTTGGGATATGTATGTGAAGCGGGACAAGAGATGTCGGTGTCAGTAGTTGGTGTAGGGGTATGGAGTGTTAGTTGGGGGGTTGGACTTCAGCAGGTGGTGATCCAAGTGTGCTTGAGTTTTCCCTTCATGTGTTATTTACACGTGTCGTCTGGGACAGCTGTGGTAATACACCTGGGTTGGGGGTTCCAGATTCTGCCAATATAGTTGTGTGGAGGGTGTCACCTACTTGTGACTGTGAACATTACTAGTAATGAAACAGGGGTCGATAGGCAAGTGGTGTTATTGGGCCACACAGAGGGGCTGATAGTAGGGGACATGTCCAGGGATGTGCAGGAAGGCTGACGGGAAGGTCCATAGGTTCATAGGTAGGTACTAGGCTATCTGCCCAAGGGCATTTATAAGCCTAGCCAGAGTGTGTCGTCTTTCACCACCCCATTGATTAATTAACTGATCCTCTGTCAAGCAGAGCCAATGAAGTGATCCCAGGGGTGTATTTTCTGTTACCCTTCCACTCGTCAAGGTTTCTCTTGAAGAGTGTTAGTGAGGGGCTCTGCCTAATGTAATTTGGAATTTTGTTTCAAAGCATGGGGGTCTCTGTGATAGGAATCTATCCCTCCAGCATGTTCTATTTATTGTTGTGGTGAGGTTTAGCTCACTAGAGCTCATGGCTCGCAGAGACTTGGATTTCTTTAGGTGGAGCATGTCTATCAATTCTGAGTAGGACATGCCTTTGTAAGTCAGGCAGAGATCACCTCTGAGTAAGCGATATGCCACTGAGTACATCCGGAGTTTTGTTAGTCGGGCTGCATAGGATATATGTTTGAGACCAGTAATCCTATTGGTGAGGTATTTTTTTGATCTCTCCAGCTGTTGGAAGTGTCTTGTGAGGTACATTCCAAATGGGGCATTGTACTCTATGATGGGTCTGATGAGTGAGGACTAGAGGGGCACTATAACCTCTTTATTTCTAGATGCGAACTCTTTAATAATTAGATGGGCTACATAGAAGGATTTCCTAACTACTTTGGCAATATGATTGTCAAAGGAGAGATTACTATCTACCTGGATCCCCAGATCTCTTATTACCTCTTCTGTATTAAGGGGGCTGCCACTTATGTGGTAATTCGTGGGTGTTTTGTTTTTCCCAAACGGGATGACTATGCACTTTTTGGCATTTAGCTTGAGGCCATAACTTTGACACCAGGTTTCTGTCTCAGTAAGGCCCTTTTGGAGGATGTCTGTGTCAGCCAGAGAGTCAATTATGGATCCCAGTTTGCAGTCATTGGTGAACTTGGTTAGCCATCATCCTCCTATGTTTGTCTGTACTTCTGAGACGTATATGCCAAACAGTAGGGGTCCCAGGACCGAGCCTTGCGGGATACCACTTGTGACTAGTTTAGAGTCGGACCTGGAGCCTGCTATTCTTACCATATGAGTTCTGTCTGTAAGCCAGTTGGCAACCCATCTTGTGACGTAGGGGTTTATGTTCAGGCTGGTGAGTTTTTCTGTAATACCCGAGTGGGGAAGCAAGGTCAAGGTAGGCTGTGTGAACAACCTTTCCCTCGTCTACGGCCTTGGTGAATGTCTCGAAGAAGTCAACCAGGTTTAGTAGGCATAATCTGCCCTTAACAAAGCCAAACTGGGTCAGGTCAAGTGTTTGGAGGTTCCCAATGTTTTTGTTAATGAGTTCCATGATGATGATGATGCGCTCCACAGCCTTGTAGACCAGGCTAGTCTGGCTTATGGGGCGATAGTTACCAGGGTCAGTTGTGGCCCCTCCTTTGTGGAGTGGAGTAACCGTTGCTGTGTGCCATTCTATGGGCATGTAGCCTGTGGAGAGGCTAAGGTTGAACAGCATGTTTAGGTGGGGGGTTAGTTTGTTCTATAGTTCAAGCAAGACGCAGCCTGGGACACCATCTGGCCCCATTGATGCTGTGTTTTTAGCTTTTAAAAGGGCTATTTTCACCTGTGCATCTGTGATTTCTGGGACACTACACTTTTCTGGTATTGTTGTGGGCCCTTTTGGGGGTGAGAGGGGGGTGAAGTTTGCACTGAATCTATCTGACAGGATGTTGGCAATATCAGTAGGTTCAGCATATTTTGTGCTATTTTGCACTAGTTCAGTGCATATCTGCGAGTTTCCACTTAGATTCATAACCACAAAGCCTTCTTTAGCTATGTTATTTTTTGAATCCTTGGCTATTTTTCTTTTGAAGTTTGCCTTGGATGATTTTATGAGGGACCTTAGTTTCTTACTGATACTAATCAGGGATGTCTTTCCTTCTTGGGATTTGTTTTTTTTTTCTGAACTAGTTTCCTCCTTCTATTGTATAGCCTGCTTATGGCAGGGGTCCACCAGACTGGTTTCCTTCTCTTAGAGGAGTGAGTCTTGGTTTTGCTGGGGATGGCATGGTCCATGCATCATTGTAGGTGCTCATAGAGTGCATTTGTAAAGGTTTCTGCATCTTGGGCAGCATTATCTTTTAGCGTGGAGGGCTGTAAAGCTTACCACCTCTGTCTTAAGTAAGGTGAAGTTTGCTTTAGAAAAGTTTTTTACTGTGGTTTTCTTAGTTGGGGGTGGTGGTGGGGTGTGGATATCCAGAGTGATTAGTTTATGGTCTGATCTAACCAGTAACAGGTTGACCTCCGGTGTGGAACACCTGTCGCCCATGTTTGTGATGACCAGGTCCAATATGTTTTCACCTCTGGTAGGGGAGTTTAACAGCTGATCCAGGGCATTTGAGTTGAATTTTAGGAAGCGCTGGGCCTGGGAGTTTGTACTCGAGTAGTTTTTTCAGTTAATGGTAGGGTAATTGAAATCGCCCAATATCAGGATGTTTGGTAGGACCTTCCTGTTTTCCAGTGTCTCCAGAAAGGTGGAGTGGTGGTCTTGGGTCATGGAGGGTGATCTGTAGCAGGCCACAATTTGCATTGCAGATTTGCCCAATGTTAGTTGCACATGGATGATCTCAGAGGTTTCATGCTGCGCCACTAACCTGGAAGTGTAGGTATCTTTGATGAATATGGATACACCCCCTCCTTTTGTGCTTTGGTCCGTGTTCTGTGGCCGAAACGTGTGGTACGAGTTGTAGCCCGGTAGTGCTGGGGTGCTCTCTGGAGCCTTGAACCAGGTTTCAATTACTGCCCAATTGTCGATGTTCTGCACACTGAGGAGTGCTTTGCACATGTGCATTTTGAAATTTAAACTCCTGGCGTTGAGTAGCATAACCCTCAGTTTTTGTGAATTGTGCTGTTTACGGAGATGGGTTTGACTTTTGAGCCTTGCCTAAAAAAGGCACTATGGGGACAGCAAGAGCCTTGGCCAGTATTCGAAAGCCTAGGGGGACAAGTGCAAGCCATCTCTTGCAAAGCAATGTGGCTTGTCGAGCATGTCGTCCCATACTGACAGACATTGGATCCCCTTTGAATGATACCAAAAGCTTAGACAATTGTTGAAATTGATAATTTTTTCTTTATACTGAGGTATCATTCTTGGTGAGGGCAGGATGCTACTCAGGGTCAGGGTCATACCAGCCTGAGCTACATGATCAGAGAGTCTTCCATGTCTCTTTTCATGTAGTCCAGGCAGGTACGTCTTAGGTCATTCACACCAACATGAACAATGACAGAGTCATATTTGTACTCATTCTGGAGTGACCTGAGTGCTTGTCTTATGTGGCGGATTCTGGCTGCTGACAGGCAGTTAACAGTATCCTTCTGTTTGTCCAGCCTAGTGAGTGGGATGTCAGTATGCCTGACTATAGACTCACCTATTACTAGTGTGTTAGGTATGTTATTTCACCTTAAGGGCTGTGATTGTGCGGCACACGGATTTTGTGTTTTAAGTGTTGTCTGGTTTGTGATGTGAGGTGCAGGTTGTTTGGGTGTCTGCTTTGGAGGTCTCTGATGCTTTTGCAGCTTTTTATTTAGAGCCTCCGAGTATGATTTTGTGTATTTATGTGTATTTTTTGCCAGTGCTGGTTTAGTAGGTCTATGTGTGGCTGGAGGCGTGGTGCAAGTGTTAACCTTCTCCTCTTGACTGTCTGTTCCAGTCTTGGGTGGAGACAGCTTAGCCATTTGGCCTTATAATTGCATCTCTCGCATATGTTAGTGTTTTGTGGTAGGAGGAGAGGACTGTCTTTGTACATGAGGCAGTTGTAACATTGCCTCAGGATACCCAGATTCACCAGCTGGACTGGAGAGTACACCTGAAATTGCCATTTGGTCATGCCTGAATAGTAGGGTGAGCTGCTTAGTTGCTTGGTTGGTGAGGGGTGAATAAAGAGCCTTGCCCTGCTGGGCAATCAAGTGTCAGGATATATAAGTGCTTGCTATTAGGTCTGAGCAAGTGCTGGGCTGTAGGATGCTTTTTGAGTGCTTAGGTTGAGAATTAGACTAGTTTCAAGGGAAAAACTGAAGAGGAGACTTAGTAGAGCTGGGAATAATTTAACCCTAGCTAACCGGCACTGCCCGGCGCACAAAACCGTGCAAACGTGTTTTTTATAGCAGGGAAATGAAAAAGATAGAAATTAGCCCAAAATGGGCAATAAACTACTAACTTCTGGGCTGGAACCAGTCCTCCAGGGACAGATAGGCTTCTAAAAGCTCCCCTCTCTTACAGGTGAACAGATAAACTTCCTTCTATCCAAGAAAGGTATGGGCAACTCAGAAACTTGTAACACAGCCCTGAATTCAGCACTAGCCTGAAAAATGGACTATACTAGCTTAGAAAGGTGGGAAACAAGGCATTTTTTGGGTTTTTTTTTTTTTGAAAAGATAAAGCAAAAACAGTAAAAAATACACTTAAAACAGCTTTAAATGATTACAAATGATCAGAAAAGGCTATCACACTTTATTGTGTAGCCTACAACAGTTAAACAAATTATTTAAACAAAAAACAACATTTTAAAAGTGCAGGCAGTCAAATAAGTACAATATGTGAAAAAAAAAACTTTTGAATCACAATAAATGCTGGGGAATTGGCGTTTAGCTGGAAAGCAGTTAAGTACAGCAAGGAAGTACAGAAAACTGATACGTAATCACTCCAAAGTCTCTCTTCTAAGCTAGAAGGCTTGTATCAGTTTAAGGTTTTCTAGTGCTTTCCAGTAGGTTAGTTACAGGAAAGATGGGAAACAAGCACAGATGTGGTCTTTTAAACCAGAAAGTTGAAAGATATGGACAAACTGTCCAAATGGTCAATAAACTACAATTTCTGGGCCAAGAACCACTCCTCTTGTGGTAGACAGGCTACCTAGTGCTTACCACTCCCACTGATAAGCTAGAAGGCTTCCCTCCAACACATAAAGGCTTGCAGGGCTCAGAAGCTTACTAACAATCCTGGATACAGCAACTCTGTAACTGGACTAGGCTAGTTATAGGAAAGGTGGGAAACAGGCGCAAGTGCAGCTTTCAAACCATAAAGTTGAAAGAGATGGAAAAAAACTGCTCAAACAGCCAATAGCTACAATTTCTGGGCCAGGGACCACTCCTCTTATGGTAGATAGGCTACCTAATGCTTACCACTCCCACTGATGAGCTAGAAGACTTCCCTCCAACACGGAGAGGCTTGGGGGCTCAGAAGCTTAAAATGAGTCCTGGATACAGCAAATCTGTACCTGGACTAGACTAATAACAGGAAAGGCAAGAAACAAGTGCAAATGCAGGCTTTTAAATCAGAAGGTTGAAAGAGATGGAAAAGCTTCCCAAACGGCCAATAAACTATAATTTCTGGGCCAGAAACCACTCCTCCTGTGGTAGATTGGTTACCTAGTGCTTACTGCTCCCACTGATAAGCTAGAAGGCTCCCCTCCAAGACAGAAGGGCTTTGGGGGGCTCAGAAGCTTACCAACAGTCCTGGATACAGCAAATCTGTACCTGGACTACACTAGTTACAGGAAAGGTGGGGACCAAATGCAAACATGGGCTTTTAAACCAGAAAGTAGAAAGAGATGGAAAAACTGCGCAAATGGCCAATGAACTACAATTTCTGGGCCAAAACCTACTCTTCCCATATTAGATAGGCTACCTAGTGCTTACCACTCCCACTGATAAGCTAGAAGGCTTCCCTCCAACACAGAAAGGCTTGGGAGGCTCAGAAGCTTACCAACAGGCCCGGATACAGCAAGTCTCTGGACTAGACTAGTTACAAGAAAGGCAGGAAACAAGCTTAGAATTTTTTTACAGAAAAGCAGCTACAACAGCAGTAAATACAATTCAATTTGCAGTGCAGGCTAGCACACTTGAGTAGGTAGCAATATTATGGCAAATGCAGTTTAACTAAATGCTATTAAATTAACATATGACTAAAAAACAAGTGCAGAAGGTAGTAAATTAGAAGGCTACTAACAAGCAGCTGTCCATTTCCACAGCTGGCCATTTCTTCTACAGCGACAGCTGTGTATATACCCTGCATTTAGGGGTAGATTTGGACACTCACACCCCTGGGTGGGGGTGAGGACAGCAATAATACCTTGTGATGCCAATTAGTTAGGCTTACATGCCTACAGTGGGGTGTTGTGACCATGTGTTCTTTGATGTCATTTAGTGGGTTTGCAACAACGCATCTGGTTATACCATCCTTTGCCATGTAAACTAGACTTTGCTGCTGTGGGACTCTTACTGGGTGTGGCTGCTCGTTAGGTGTCGGCTCTGCCCAATGCACATTATTGCTTACATCCCTGGGGCGGTTCACATAGAACTGCTCCAGCCAACACCTGCATGCCTAGTCCCATAATTTCATACCCATAGTTCTCCACCCGCACCTCCTCTTTGGCACTCTTCCTTACTCCGGGTGCAGGTCGGGTCTGAACACACCAGTACAAACTGCCCACTTCCCACTTCTCTGGACCCATCATGTACGTTGTGTCACCCCATGGGTCATCAGGATTCCAAAACCTTGTAGTCTGGGTACATGTGTGCCCTGCCGTAGGTTATCTGAGTAATGGCTGGAAGGCTGAATAGCCATAAAAGTTTTGGCTTGTCCCGAAAGGGACATTCTTGTCTTTGTTTCAAGATTAGACTTGGTGGGTCTCTCCCACTGGTAATATCCTGCCTGTAGTCTGGGAAGTGGTGGTTTGTTTACTTTGATTATGTGTTTGTATGTTTCACCTGTCTAGCTTGGGGGGGGGGCTTGATGCTACGTGTTACACATTTGTTGATTGGGCCCCTCACCCCCATTGGCACGGCCTGTGAATATATGTAACTCTTAACAGCTGTATCATATCATAGCTATATATCTGTGTATATTTACACACACACACACACACACACACACACACACACACACACACACACACACACACACACACACACATATATATATTCACTTCAAAAGCTCGAAATACTGAAATCTCAAACTTCAGTATCTTGAACCAAGAAATGGAATCCAGAAAACTAAAAACCGTGAAATTCAAAACCTCGAATACCAGAAGTTTTGAATTTCACGGTTTTACTACACACACACACACACACACACACACGCACACGCACAAGCGCACACGCACACGCGCACACACACCCACACACACACGCACACACCATCCACCATATAAACACACACAATCACTCTACTACATGAAATCAGGGGGGCAAGCTCCCCTGCACCCCCCACCCCCCTTACTTAAATAAACTCACTCCAAGGTCGCACTACATACAAACACACAAAACACCACCACAGAAGCTACTTTCTCTTCGCACACACACATCAGAGCAACAAAACACACGGACACACACCACAGCCCCTGCCAAAACCCCTTAACACACACACACACACTTACCTGAATACGTAACCATAGCAGAACTTAAGAAGTGCAAAACTCAAAACCTCCGGTATTCAAGGTTTTGAATTTCACGCTTCTAAACTTTCGCTATTATTTAGATTTGGCTTCTTGGGCTCGAAATACTGAAATTCGAGATTTCAGTATTTCAAGCTTCTGATCGGAACCCATATATATATAAATATATATATATATATATATATATATATATATATATATATATATATATATATATATATATATATATATATATATATATATATATATATATATTGCTGTAGATATATATATTTCCATTTCTTCCTGTCCTCTGCATCTTGCTCTGTCACACCAACCACCTGCATGGCCTCTCTCACCACATCCATAAACCTTATCTTAGGACTTCCTCTTTTCCTGTTACCTGGTAGCTTCATCCTTAGCATCTTTTTCCCAATATACTCAGCATCTCTCGTCAGCACATGTCCAAACCAACGTAATCGTGCCTCTCTGGCTTTGTCTCCAAACCTTCCAACCTGGGCTGACCCTCTACTATACTTATTCCTAATCCTGTCCACCCTCGTCACACCCAGTGCAAATCTTAACATCTTTAATTCTGCCACATCCAGCTCAAATTCCTTCCTTTTTGTCAATGCCACTGTCTCCAACCCATATAACATAGCTGGTCTCACTACCCTCTTGTAGACCTTCCCTTTCACTCTTACAGGTACTCGTCTGTCACAAATCACTCCTGACACTCTTCTCCACCCACTCCAACCTGCCTGTACACTCTTGTTCACCTCTCTTCCACAATCACCGTTACTCTGAACTATTGACCCCAAGTATTTAAACTCATCCACCTTCGCCACCTCTACTCCTTGCATCTTCACCATTCCTCTATCCTCCCTCTCAATCACACACATATATTCTGTTTTAGTCCTGCTGACCTTCATTTCTCTTCTCTCTAGAGCATATCTCCATCTCTCCAAGGTCTCCTCCACCTGTTCCCTACTCTCACTACAGATCACAATGTCATCTGCAAACATCATAGTCCACGGCGACTCCTGTCTGATTTCGTCTGTCAACCTGTCCATCACCATAGCAAATAAGAAAGGGCTCAGAGCTGATCCTTGATGTAACCCCACCTCCACCTTAAACGCATCCGTCACTCCCACCGCAGACCTCACCCCTGTCACACTACCCTCATACATATCCTGTACCACTCTTACATACTTTTCTGACACTCCTGACTTCCTCATACAATACCACAACTCCTCCCTAGGCACCTTGTCATATGCTTTCTCTAAGTCTACAAAAACACAATGCAACTCCTTCTGACATTCTCTATACTTCTCCATCAACAGTCTCAGAGCAAAGATCACATCTGTAGTGCTCTTTCCTGGCATGAAACCATAATGCTGATCACTAATCATCATGTCCCTTCTTAACCTTGCTTCCACTACTCTTTCCCATAACTTCATGCTGTGACTGATCAATTTAATCCCTCTGTAGTTACTACAGCTCTGCACATCACCCTTATTCTTAAAAATCGGTACCAAAACACTTTTTCTCCATTCCTCAGGCATCATCTCACTTTCCAAGATTTCATTAAACAATCTGGTTAAAAACTCCACTGCCATTTCACTTAAACACCTCCATGCTTCCACAGGTATGTCATCTGGGCCAACAGCCTTTCCATTCTTGATAGCTATCCTTACTTCCTCCTTGCTAATCCATTGTACTTCATGATTCACTATCCCTACATCATCCAGCCTTCTCTCCCTCTCATTCTCTTCATTTATCAACCCCTCAAAGTACTCTTTCCATCTCTTCAACACACTCTCCTCACTTGTGAGTATGTTTCCCTCATTATCCTTTATCACCTTTACCTGCTGCACATCTTTCCTAGCTCATATAATGACATGTTGATGTATGGGTGGATGCATTTGTATATATCTATATGTGGGTATTTATATATGTCTGTCTATGTATGTATACATTTGTACTACAGAGAGGAAGAGGTATATCTCCATGTAGTTATGGGTATATATGCACACACATACCTCTACATATTTAGCTACATATCCTGTCATGTTGCCTGTTATTGCTGGGTACTGTTTCGTGTGCATACCAGCCAACCTTGTGTGCCACATATGCTTTGCGATACCTACAACTAAATCCATTAGTGTACACAGAGCCACACATGAAAACTATTGTTAGAACCAGGTAATCATTCTTCCCATGTGGGACAGCCTGAACATTGGGTATACAACTTTCGTCTACACCCAGAGTTACATAGGTACCCATGGCTATGTGCATGGACTACGGCGTATGCCAGACCTAGGATGCTTCAGTCAAGACACCATAAGGGATGGGTCCTGAGGGGGGGAGTGTGGAAGGGGGCAATGTGTAGTGGTGTGGTAGCTATGGGCCAGTAACCAGGGTTAAGATGGTGGCTGCTTGTGTGCAGTGGGTGGGGGGAAGCAGAACTGTGGGTAATGAATGTATGGCTCTTGGATGGCCTTGGTTGGATGGGCCTGTACTGCTCGGGCTGCCTAGTGGGTGGGTGAGAGGGGGATGTGATGTCAACATGTGGAACATGAACAAGGGCTAATTTAAATCCCTATTTCAATGACACACGTAAATTACATTGAGCTTGGTAGTGTTTTGCAGGGCAGACATGTTTGTCTGGGTGGGTGTATGCCAATTTGTATGTGATGTATATTGTTTGGGGCCTGTCAAGGCCTTTCATGGTGCATGTGGACATATATGTGTCTGTTAATCTACCATTGCTATCCACAGATGTCTGGCCATATATACCTCTATGGGTGTATATATTTGCTTACATATTTCTAACTATGTCCGTATATACCTATGGGGACATTTCTGTGTGTACATATGTGTAACTTGCTGTCTATATGTGGACGTATGGATGTTGACATATATATGTGTAGTTGTCGGCATTTGCATGTATATCTGTTCATATATTTGTATAAGTATATATATATATATATATATATATATGTGTGTGTGTGTGTGTGTGTATGTGTGTGTGTGACTACATCCATTTAGATAGTAATATATTTGCAGACACACGTCCATCTAGCTATAGGTCTACATTCTCTGTGCTGTTGCATGACTGGACTGGATGATATGTTTCTGACAATGTCAACTTTATTTGTATCTGTCATAGCTTAGTGGTAATTCCCCTTGTCTATGGTGTGCAGGGTCCTTGCAGGAGCTGTATATTTTGTTGCTGGGCAGAACATAGGCCGTTGGGTACAGAATGATTACGGCACATTAAAGCAGTTGTACACAGGTGTGCACAGGTTTGAGCGGAGCTAAGCACTGCTAACCTCCGGTTCCAGTTTCTAACACTCAGTTAGCTTCTACTTTGCTTAATCTGTGTTAGTAATGCTTTCCCCCACACAAACGCACTTAAACACGCTTACTAGTGCTTATATATGCTTACTACTGCAAACCTGCTTACTAGTGCCTTATTAATACAGTCGTCCATTTCACATTTAATGTTATTTAGTAGGTAATACAGGAAATATATGAGAAGAAAAATGTTCATATCCAGATTTCACATGGAGAATGGTATGTGCTGCAGTGGGACTCAAGCTGGGAATGCCTACTCATTAGGCAGACACCCTGCCCACTACACTATTGCTGTGCTGCTTTATTTGCATATATCTTCCTTGTTATCCTCTTCTGCCTTTTAAGCTGCTTTACCCATAGCTAAGCGATGGGCACACCCGCTCACCTACAGTTAGCTGTACTCGGGTTTAAGATAAATATATATTTATATGTACTGTTGCACACATAGGAGACTGTTGGTGGGGATATGCAGACACCTATGAGCACCTTGCTCATTTATTTCCACTTTCTGCTGTTCCTCTTTGCAGGGGCATGTTTATTCTGAGAGCTCTGCTTTCAGACATGCCCCCTGCACTTGTAAACGCTACGTGTATGCCTAGGTGGTCAGGCAGCACATCTTCATTAATATGCATGGTGCTCTGCCGTCCTGCTCCTAAGCGGCCTCTTCCGTGCAGGACTAGACTAAGATTAGTAAATCTGGGGGAGGCACATGCACAACAGAAATTGTCTCTAGAGAAGAAAAAAGCATTTTTGGTGGGAAATTCAGATCGTGAAGCTTTTAGAGTTTACAGAAAGCAAAAAAAAAAAAAAAAAAAAAAACACTCAAGCTGCCTTGTCAGGGCATGTCACAAATCTCCACAATGAGAACAGTCACACAGACCACCATTTTCCTCACAAAACATCAACATCATGAAAAAAAACTTTTCATATAAAAATAGAAGTAACAACAGTTGCGTCAAATCAGAAATCATATTATAACATTTCAGTCATTACCCACCCGTTAACTAAAGCAATGAGAGAGGAAAAAAAGGAACCTTGTGTATATATATATATATATATATAAATAATATATATAATATATATATAATATATATATATATATATATATATATATATATATATATATATATATATATATATATATATATATATATATATATATATATACATATATATACATATATATATATATGTATATACATATATATATAATATATATACATATATATATATATATATATATATATATATATATATATATATATAGCTAAAACATCTAGTTAGAAACATTAATCAGATACTCTTTGTTACCCCACCACTGATCCACTTGAAAAAATGCACTTTGGTATTAAGTCAAATTATACTATTACATTGGAAGACATACATCATTTGTAGTTATTTAAAATGGAAAAGTATGTAAAGTACTTATAATGGGGAAAAGAGAGAAAAGGAACATTAGTAACAAAAAAGAATAGGAATAAAGAAGAGAGAGAGAGAGAGAAAGAGAGAATGTTATTTAAATATGCAGTACTTTATGTAATTAGAAGAAGTAGATATAGAAAGGAAAAGAGAAAGTTAATAATAAAGATGATTCACATTACCTTACAGCATAGAGACTTTCCAGAATCAAATATATTATGATTCATAAAACAAAGCATTTAAAATTAGAAGGAATTTATTAATTTGTTTTTACTTTCTTAGTTTTGTTTGCTCCTTCCTTCACAGACCATCCATTTTTTTTAGCCTGTCTCTTCGAACTCTGGGATGACCATTCCATTTCTTCTATGTCAGACAATATTTTCTTCTTTTGGATAAACTCTACTGCTTCTTGTAGGGAATCAAAGATCTTCACTCCTTCTGGCAAGGTGATTTTTATTCTTGCAGGAAAAAGAATTTAAGCTTAAATATTGGCTTTTTTCAAGGACTTAATTAGAGGAACACACTCCTTTCTTCTGGATATGACTGTAGAGGTATAGTCATTGTCAAAACAAATAACTTTTTCACCCATCTTGATAGGGGAATTAGTCCAAACTGATTTCAGCACTAAGTCCTTGTCTTGCGAGGAAAGAAATCTAACTATTATAGACCTGGGGTTAGATGAACTCAGAGATGAAGCTGGATTTTCCAGGGACCGATGAGCCCTCTCATTTCCAAAAGAGAGGGATTCAGTCATGTTTAGTGCTGAAGAAAACCACTTATTGAGAAAATGAATCATGTTAGCACCCTTCTCTTTCTCAGGAATTCCATATATTCTTATTTTATTCCTCCATGATCTACTTTCAAGGTCTTCCAGTTTCTCAATCAGCCTGGTGTTTTGTTTCAGAAGAAATTCATTGTGATGTTCATTTTCTGTCAGTTACTGTGTCCTCTAAGGCAAGAATCTGTTCAGATTTTTTTTTACTATTCCGTTTAGAAGTTCCAATTGTCTACTGCATTCTTGTTTGATAATATCCATTTTGTTTTTGAATTTCTCCATTTTTAGTGACAGTTCTTGAATGTTTGTTATTATAAGATGTAGTTTTTTTCTCACTGCACTTTCCTGTTGTGGGATCTTTGAGTTGCTCATGTTAAAATCTCCAGTAGAAAACTTCTTGACAGGAATAATTTAAAAATTCTCTTGACTATGTATTAATTTTTAGAAAATAATAGAGGCTATGTTAATCTAACCTTTAGTATACGTTTAGTTAGATTTTTCTAAAAATTAAAGTATATTTCCTGTCAGGATATTAAAATCTAAGCAGAGCTATGGATTTCTGCTGCTATCAGACTGGCATCTTGGCCACGCCCCCTGCACTGTAACTTCCAATGGGCGGAGCCTAAGCCTTTTGAAAGACTCAAATCAAACAAATGTTCATATCTCTGAAACCATAGGGGCAAACTCCTCAGCACAAACTATTTTTATAGTGGTAGTATTCTTTAGGTTCTAGGTCTTAAACCTGAATTTTAAAAGTCACAGTAAACAAAGTAACTATTACATTTGGAATATTTTGTAAACAACTTACAATATTTCCGCAACCACTCAAGATACACACATACTGTCAGCAGCATTTTATTCATCTAGCTGAGAGCTTTTATGTGACACTAAGAAGCTCTGTAATTGTTATTTGGTTGTTGAGATATTTAGAAAAATGGAAACAATTATATCTCTATATATTAATATCATAAAACAACAGTTAAGATATATTTACCTGCACTAGACAGAGGTCAAATATTAATGCAGTTGAGTTTGCCATTGTATAAGCTTTAAGATGAAATCTTTTAAAACCTTGTACATAGCGCAGTGGTGCAGCAGTTAACGTTGTTGACTCACAGCAAGAGGTTCTCTGGTTTGATTCTTGGCTGGGGTGCCTTCTGTGTGGAGTTTGCATGTTCTCCCTCTGTTCATGTAGGTTTCCTCTGGGTACTCCATTTCCTCCCACAATCCAAAGACATGCCTCTGTAGCATTTCTCACCGGGCCTCTGCTGAAAATAGGCTCTGTCCTAGTCAGACTTTCCCAGTCAACAAAATGATAGATAAATAAAAAAATAAAATAAACATAGCATAGTTTTGGAATTATTAATGCAAATATGAACAAGCAATATTTGAAGCCTAGATGGAGTTAACTGCAGATGCACCTAAAGGCATCACTCAGATGTAATGAGTTAACTGAACTCAAGCATTCATGTGCCTACCAGTTTGGCAAACAGTGACACTTATCCCTCCAATCTTAAAATCAGTAAACAGGCTGGACTTACCCAGAAATATCAGTGATCAATTCCAAATGTAAATGAAATGAAACTACAGAAAATCACTCAGACATAACTACAGTGTTCCCCCTCCACACTTCTAACCACTGCCCTTGGCCTCTTATCAGCCCTTATCTGCCTCTTAGTTTTCTAAGCACTTCACCAGTCTGATTCCTACATCCTACTACCTTCCATTAAGACACTGTATCAAAAGCCTTAATGAAGTATGTATACACTGCATCCACTAGACTTCCCAATTAGTTTTATAACCGTGTCACTAGTTAGTAATGCATAATGTTACTTTTTATTAAAATGAAATAAGTTTACATTTAATAACACTTGTTTAAAAAATATCAGCACAGAAAAGTGCTAGATAAAAAAAAACATTGTTATAAAGGATGCTACAGCTGTACTGCAACAGATCTCCATTCTTAACACGTCTCAAAAGATCAACATAGCAAGACAAATGTGCTGCACATACATTTGAAAATCTCTCATTTACTAACTCTTTATCTAACATATCAGCTTTTCAAATACAAATACAAACCTTATCCAGTTGAGACTTATAAATTCACAGCTGTGGACATTCCCAAATGTTAAGGTGACAGCTAAGCTTCTTATACATTGAAAATCCCCACTTTGCAGATCCTGGAAGAGAGCAATAACTAACCACTCTGCTACTGCAATGGGCATGCACCAGAAGCCGATTAGTCACATGGGAAATGTAGTTGCTTTGCTAAGGCAGTCGTCATCTTTCCACAACTCCTGTTCCAATTTTTTTACACATGTGGTTGGGGTCTAAACTGGGACATTTCTGCATCCCAAAGATGATGCATAGGATTCTGGGACAGAGACTTCCAAACTGGGACTGTCCTGGAAAAACTGGGATCATTGGTCACCTTCTTGAAGGTTTAGAATAATTTTGGCAACAATAGCAATTAGTAATAATGCGTACACACACAGGATCTGGTTAGTAAGACTAAGTATTGTTTACTAAGGTGACAGTAAGTCCCAAAGTAAGATTTAGTAGCATGATGCTGCACATCCTGTATAGGTTAGTGTGCACATGCTGCACTGTAAATGACATCTTTCTGCTTCAGCATAATGCTTGTATTAATGATTAGAAAATTAAAGTTATGTACTTACCATAACAATAGATCCATATTGTCCTATTTTCATATGGTTCAACCTTTGGGACTTGGATGCAACTTGGATCCAGCCTCAGCAACTTCAAACCTTTGGATTCAGGGCTCTGACTCTTCCCTTACCCATAATTCCCTCACCCATAATTCCCTCTCAACTGTCAAAATACCGCAGATGGAGTTTCCCACATATAACAAAAAATAAACAAAATAAGTAATAAAAATTATAGACAGATAAAAAGGACAAGCAAAACATACTGATAGTACGAGAACTAACCTGTTGAGGTTACAGATAAGCAGACTCCAATAGATGCCACCCATTCTTCGGGGAATTGATGGTGATAAATTGGAAGGGGATGGTGGAAGGTATGTTGAACTAGATGAAAATAGGACAACACAGATTTATCATTATGGTAAATACATAACTTTTGTATCCAATGTTGTCCATTTTAATCTGATTCAACCTTTGGGACAAAATCCCTAGCTACATGATTTCCCAGTTGGACTTATGGAAGCCAAAAGAGGAATGAGCTCTGAATTGTATATCCAGTTTATAGTGAGAAACAAAGGTGTGTACTGTTTATCAAGCAAGTTGCAGCTGCACAAATTTCATCAATCAGAAATTAATGTTGAAAAACTGCAGAAGTTGACACTGCTCTTGTGAAATGAACTGTTGCTTTTTAAAGATGTTTATAATCAGCTATTCATAAACAAAGAGTATACAGCCTGATAGCTATCTTAAAAGAGTGATCTTTGAAACTCCTTATCCCAGTCTAGATTTAGAGAGTGCAATGAATAATTAGTCTTATATTTTAAAGTTCTTAGTTCTATGTAAATATAATCTAAGTTGCCTATGAATGTCAAGTAAATGTAATGCATATTCTCCATTGATAGAGCATTTTGGAAAGAATACAGGCAGACTGATGGTCTGGTTTATGTTTCACTCAGATGCCACCTTAGGGATGAAATGGTCTGCTAATGATTGTCAGTGAATTTTTATGGTGTTGAGTTGCCAGCCCGGCACCCAACCTTCAAAGACGGAACACCCACACATGCTTGCACCTACCTGCATGTCTTTCAATTCACACAACCACTGGGAGGACACGCATACTCCACACAGAAGGTGCTCCATCTGAGAATCAAACCAGAGAACCTCTTGCTGTGAGGTGATAATGCTAACCGCTGCACTACTGCGGCCCAAGTTCTTAAGTCCTCTTAGCAGAAGTGATTGTCATCAAAAAGATAATTTTACATGTCAAGAAGTTAAGATCCAGTGAACCTGCTGGTTCATCTAGGGACTCTGTTATAGCCTGAAGCATCAACATGTTGTCCCATGGAGGGCCCATAGGATCTCGAATTGGAGGTTGAAGAAAAAAAAGAAAGGTTCCTTTAAGAAAATAATTAGAAACTTTTAACAAGGCTATGTGAAAATTGGAAATAGCTGCCAGTTATTGCTGAAAAAAATAGAACCTTTTTGGAATTGTTCAGACAGGAATTCTAGAATAAAAGGAAGGGGGGCTGAGAAAGGGTTCAAACATTTCCCTATAGCCCAGTAAGAAAATCTTTTCCATTTACTTTGGTTCACTCTACTGTTGGTAGATTTTTGTGAAGCAGAAAGAATATGAATACCATTTCTGTAAACCTGACATCCTGGCCATCGTCAGAGTTAGAATGACCAGGTGGTTAATTTCAGGGAGTTTAGGTCTGGGAGAGGATGCCCTGAAGGATGAGAGATGAGATCCAGCTTGTGAGCCAGAGTCCAAGTGAGCCAGAGTCCAAGATGGTCTAAGAGGTTTTGAACAAAGATATGGGAACCAAATCTGTAGAGGCCAGTGTAGGGCAATGAGGGTCACCTTGGCCTTGACCCTTCTGACTTTCTGTATAAATTCCATAATTAGAGGAAAAGAAGGGAAACACAAGAACCAAGTCTCAGCCACTGATAAAGGTAACTGCCAAATAAACACTGAAAATCCAAAGCATAAAAATTGGCAGGAACACCGCAGCTTCACACACTAAAAATATTTATTTATAAAAATGGACCAGATAAGTGCTTTCATGTTGTAAAACCAATGCTTCTTCAGAAAAGAAGGGAATGCATAAAGGGGATCGGGTCCAGTTGTATATCAGAGTATCGCTCAGTGGCTGATCCTGTGGAGGGATCAGGGCAAAATAACTACTGCATTTGTTGTTCAGGATGGAGTGAAACAGGTCACAGAAAGGATGGCCCCAGCAACTGAGTTTTCATTCACCACTGCTGTGTTGAGGGTCCTCATAAGGCAAAGGAATGAGCTTGCTCAATTTGTTTGCTAATACACTGGAAGTCCCCTGGATGTCTGCTGGCATCAGAAAGTGATGAGAAGACACTGCCTACTGCTAAACCCACATGGCCTCTATGATCATGTCCCCTCACCATTTGTTGATTTACCATTCCACTTACATGCTATCTTGTTAGATTGCAATCACACCCACTGGAAGAGAGTCTTGGAATGCCTACAATGCCAAAAGGACTGCTCTGATTTCCAGAATATTGATATGGAGATTGGTGTCTAAGGGTGTCTATGTACTTTGAACCATCCACCTCTCATAATGCCCCCCCCACCCTAAAAGGGAAGCTTCCGTGGTAACTACTGGTAAAGGAATAGGTAGAGAGAGAATAGATTACCTGTCATCAGTGCTGATGATGTGGTCCACCATTCTATGTATGTTCTGCATACAGAAGTCAGTTTGATTGGAGTGTTGAAGGGGTGATGTCATTGAGTCCACTAATATAAGAGAATCCATTACAGAACCCTCATATGGAACATGGACATGGAAACAAGAACAATGACTGAAGCCATTGGACCAAGACATTTTAGAACAAAGTGTGCTGCCATTGGACCAAGAGGTTTTAGAATAAAGTGTGCTATAGGGGACAAGTTGTCCTGAACTTGTTATGCTATCTGTCAGATTGAATGAATCCTGTGTGAAAATAGGCTACCTATCTGAGCTGTGGTGTTTAGTGGCCATCTGATAAGTTCCAGATTTTGAGTTGGGAGCAATCTGCTCCTCTGTCTGTTCACTGTAATTGCCAGACAGTGAAGAAGTCTGATTAAGATGTTCCTCTGTAGAATTAGCAGATCTTTGCTTGAAGCAGTGAGGAGTGAATTGTCCAAGTATGGGAACACCTGGAACCCTTACAGTCTGAGTTAGGCTGCTACTGCTGCCATCCATTTGGCAAACACCTGGGGACTGTGGTGAGTCCAAAAAGCACAGCTCTGATTTGAAAATGATTGGCACCCAGCTAGAAATGGAGAAATCTCTCTGGAGTGTCTCTGTATCTTTATGTGGTAATAAGCATCCTGGAGATCGACAGAGCACACTGAGTCATCTTTTTGAACAGATGCAAAATAGACTGAACCATGACCATCACGAATTATGTCTGCTTTACATATTGGTTTAAGTGGCTTACATCCAATATTGGTGTTAGGTCCCCTGTCTGCTTTGGATCCAAAATGAACCTTGAGTAGACACCGAATCCTATCTGGTCTGGCATGACCTGCTGAATACCTCTTTTTTTCAGCAGCTTGTTTACTTCTGCTGTTGCAGAGCCCAACTGATTGGGTGGTACTATGGGAATCCTTGCTTTTGTCTGTGTTTTTTTTAGGAATGGTATTGAGTATCCTCAGGTTACTAACCTTAACACCCAAGAATCTAGAGTGATAGCCTGCCAGGTTTGAGGGTGTAGGGATAGGTGCCCCCTGACTGACACCAGACTGTGCAGTCTGGCAACCCTTCAGAAGCACTGGAAGGATTTCTCAGAAAAAGGCCCATGAAATCCTTGGTTTTATGGTCTACTTATATGTCATGGGTGATGTCTGTTGAAAATGCTTCCTCCTCTGACACTGAGACATCTGTCTAAGAAAGTTTCCTGGGTAGGACCTAAAGAGGCTTCCTAGGTAGGACCTTGCAATTTTTGGAACTATATTTTCTTTCTTCCTCACTGATTCCTGGAAAAGGCTTTCTAAGGAGTAGAAAACAGATTCCAGTCACAGAAAGAGTCATTCCATCTTGTTCACTTCTCTATAGTGTGTTTTTAATCTTCAAGCCACACAATGTTATGCCATCAAAGTGAGTATTGATGAAAGATGTCTTAAAGCCCTCCGCAGAATCACACAATTTCATCCAGGCATGATGATGTAAGGCTATACTGGCATCTGCTGCCCTAGCTGTCCCATCAGCTACATTATAAAGCAGATGCATGGAGACATTTTAAATAGAAGATAATGTAGATAGCTAGGATTCCACTGTTTTCTTTATATACATTGGCAAGTTAACTGAAAGAGAATTTGGTCAAATCTGTTTGGAACCGAATAATATGGGCCATGTAGTTCAGAATCAAAGGGCACAAGTCACTGTTTTCCAAATCTGTTGAAGGCCCTTAACTCCCTGTTAAGAGGAAGGACAGATGAACTCTCATCTGACAGTTCCTTCTTTGTAGTTGCTGCTATGAGCATTGCATCCATGGGGGACCCTTACTCCAGTGAAGTCTGTCTTTTGGGGCCACCTGAATCCTATTCTTTGGTATAGGCTCTGCTGTATCAGGGTCCTTCCAGGCTTAGTCAGCCACTATATCAATAAGAGCACCAGGAGAAGGTACCACCCAGGATGTAGAAGCACCAGCTAAAAAAGCCTCCAGGAACACAAATTCTTCTGGGGAAGACATATCAGTGGACAGACCTCTTTCTGTTTTACTAATTCATGAATTTCTCCAAAGGAGACATCTCCAAAGAGGGATCTAGGGGAAACTTCTCCTTCCTCTAAAAATATCTTCTGTGACAGACTCTGGTAATGAATTCAAGTGCTTTCTCTTGCATGTCTGCTTTCTATGTATCTGTTTTTGTAAAATATTTGGCAACAGCTTTGAATCAGACTGGGAACTCATGGAGAGTACTTGCCCAAGATTTTTTGAGACTGGCTGTCCCTGTCAATGAAAAGGAGCAGATTCTGGAGTAGAATAAGTTTGAGGTTGGGTCAGATCTGAAAGGGATGGGACACCTCTTCTCTCGAGCATGAGAGGACCCAATGGAAGGTCACAAAGGCTGAAGAAGATATAGGAGCTGAGGAAGTCTCCAGAAGTAAGGGACAGCTCAGCCAACTTTGGAGTCAAACCCTCTACCTGGATATCAGCTCTGAAGGTTCAGGTCTGACTCTTGTCTCGATCCAAGAGATTCAGAGTGAATAAAGACTGGGTCAAAGTTGGAGCTGAAGTGGATGGCACTACCGGTGTCGACGTGGGTGATCCAGAAATTTTCAGATCTGAGGGCTTCAGTTCCAAAGGACAGATATGCATTGGAGTTGAACAGGGGAGGCTTGATGGTGATGTTCCCAGTTCTATTAAATGGGATGGAGATGGGAAAACCCCCAACTGTATCTGCATCAAGAGGAATTTTCAGATCATCCTGTCAAAATTGGCTTTGGTGATATTCCTCAAAGAATGGGCAGACCTAGAAGAAGTGATTGATGAAGCTCTGGAATGTGGTTGTAGAATGCTGGAATGGACCTAGGGCTAATCAGATCCAAAGTGAAAAGCATGGATAGAAATGGATAAAAAGATCTGAGTCTTCTGATTTGAAACCTTCATTTTTTTCAGTGATGGACCCACTGAAAGTGTGTGATCTGGGACTGTTTTCTAGTAATTTCTAATCCAATTCTTGGGAGTTTTTTCTTAAGGTGGTTCTTTCAACTTGGGAGCTTCTCTGTCTTTCTCTTTTCCCTTCTCTTTTCCCTTTGGGATAAAAGCTGCTATGGAAAGAGCAAAAGGCCCTGTAGTTGATGGAAGGAGTCTCTTCATGATTAGTTTGTCTCCTCTGCTCTGAAGAGCTTTATGACCAAAAGAAGCACAGGCTTCACATTCTGTCTCCAAGTGTGCTGTCCCAAACAATATACATACAGGGAGTGAGGGTCCTGTGGAGGAATCTTGTGGTCACATTTTCCACATTTCTTAAAACTCTTGACTGACATTATAGGAAGTCTGGACACTCCACGAATGTCCCATCAATAAAGGCACCTACTAAAACTGTAAAGATAAAGATCTGAAAATAAACAAATTATAAATACTACCAAAGCAGTTATAGTAATAGTAATAGAAAGAGATGAAGGAATTTGGTGGTGCTGCGGTAGCGTTGTCGCCTCACAGTTAGACGTTGCCCATTCGATTCTCAGTTAGAGCTTCTTCTGTGTGGCGACATGCGTGAATGGGCATTCCTTCATTGAAGGTTGTGCATTAGGCCCGGCAAGCCAGCACATAAAAATCTACTGCCAATCATTAGTGGACCGGAATTCCGCTGTGGCGACCCCTAACCGGGAAAAGCTAAAAGACACAAACATATATATATATATATATATATATATATATGTATGTGTGTGTGTGTGTGTGTGTGTGTATATATATATATATATATATATATATATATATACATATATATATATATATATATATATATATATATATATATATATATATGTATATATATATATATATATATATATATATATATATATATATATATAAGGAAGTAGAAGAAATAAACAATAAACTGTATGGGAGTAGGACACTGTATGGAATGTACAGTGTCCTGAGACCCTACAGATTGATGTTGAAATGTCGAACGAGCTCAGAATTACACATTCTGTGTATGCTCCAGGGATTATCCCAGAGTAGAATAAACCAATGGGAATTGTTCTTGTAGGGGGCCTTAACCAAGGCACTCAGTAATTAGATATCTAGTAAATTAGTCCCAGTCAGATATGATGGAACCATATCCATCACACCTGACTGTCTGAAACTCAGATGCCCATTTCAAAACAATTTAAAGTCATTTGAATACTGTCAGAACAGCTTCAATTCTAAAAACATGCTCGGATTAGCAAAATACAAGATGTGTACTCTTTCAGCAAGCAGCTGTGGTAAGTGTAACAGTATTCCTATACTAAATATTCTCATAAAGACCTGTTACGATGTATACTTGTTAAGCTAGGCCTGTTGGTCTAAACTATTTTTTCACTTGATCATTTTTTGCAAGTACAGTACAATACAATATAACTATTATTATTGTCTTTCTTTCTTTCGAGGGCCTTGATGATGATATGTAACTGGATGGCATTTATTTAGGTTAGTAAAATAACATGCAGAGTTGATATGTCTAGTTTAAACTAGCTATCTAACAGGTATCATAATAAATCGTGTCCTATTCTAGGTAACTGTTAAACCATTTCCCATACTTCTACTGTAGTATCTACAAGAGCACAATACTTCGTTGTTGATTGCTGAACCTTACTCTTACATTCCCAGTATATTCTTTCCTGTATTGTTTTTTCATTCATTTACTTAATCTGTAAGATTGCTGTAAGTAAGTGTATGTTCAGCTAAACATGTGTCTCTCTTGTCTGCGTTTCTGTTTGACTACTGAGTACAAATATTTAAGCAGGGGAAGTACATTGTGTACTGTTGTGTCATATGGTATTTTGGTGATGTGTGGTCTAAAGTTTGTGACTAATGAATTACTATGATTAGATTTACTACTTCATCATTCACGGGGGAGTCATAGGGGCAGCTAAATAATTTTTAAATTCACATATATTTTTGAATTGACTGAGAGGGCAAAAGATACTTCTTTTTGCTGGGAATCCAAGTTGCTAGTTCTCATTTTAGTCCACCTCACAAGTTGGTTTCCTCTATCCTGTATGTGTAGTTATTTACCACGGTAGCATTTATGCTGTTTCACTGCTATGCATCCAATGTGCTGTCATGCCCTGACAATATGGGGGACAGTGAGCATGGGCTTGGAAGACTGAGTCTGGTAGTGACTTTGTGTACCTTGAATGCATGGCAAATACCAATGTGCCTAAGTAATTTCAGTGCTACTCTATTTATTACCTAATATATTTGCTTGAGTATCTTTGGAATCAAGAAGGACTCGGAGTCAGATGTCATGTGATATGTGCCAGTAACATTACTTCTGATACAGACATGTGCTTTTTGTACAAGGAACATGTTTTCTTTGTTCCCCAACAATTTCTGCTTCATACATATTGTCTTCTTGCTTTCTGTGTATTCTTGTCTTCAGGTATAAGTTGAAGCTCTGCTCATTTGCTGGCTGTGAATAGAGGTAAGATAACGTGGGAAAATCTAAACATTCATCCAAACAGAACTATATTAATGTTGCACTAAAGCTGTACTAAAGATAAAGTTAAACACAAAAAAGTTAATTTGTACTCATCTTTTTAAATGAAGTTCAATATGTCAAAGAAATCTGTAAAATGGTATGTGACCATACATTTGTTCATATGGAAATGTATACGGTTGAGAAAAAATCCAGTCTCTGCTTCTTGGCTATTCAAATCTGATCATGTGATAATGTATTGCAGTTATGAATAAATCTAAACTATGCTTCTTTACTGTTATAATCTACAAGTGAAAGCTCCTTGGAAATTGCTTTTGTTAGCCCACATAGTGAGTTTCTTATTTGGCTCTGTCTTGCAAAATCATACCATGCCCTTTTGGACATACAACTCTGGAGACAAGAAAGACATATTTTAAATCAAACAAATTTCACAGTGAGTCATGTTTAGGGACTTAAGCTGATTGCTCATCCAAGTCAATTAAAAGCAGCAGGAGTTGCAGACATTACAGATGTAACTGCTTTGCTTGTTAGTGAACACCTTGGAGATAGAGCTCATGCTATACTGTCTGTAAGTACTCTGAAAGTTCCATTTTGGTCTCATCAGCCAGATACATAAAGCATTTGGACAGAAACAGAATATTTTCAGCTTACAATGTTAGAAAGATTTTTTAGAAGCATATTTGTATTGTTGAATGTTTTATTTTTTATTCCTTATGAAAGAATAATTCTGTTTGAATAATATGTTTCAGTTGTAATACTTTACTTATTCCTAGGAAAGAATTTTATTATTCAGTTTTGATTGCTTGTGACTGAAGATTTATTTATTGGTTTAAGGGTTTATGGATTTCATCTGTGTACTAGAGTGTGTGGTAATCAAGCTTAAAAGACAATGCTTAGAATGAATTGCTGCAATTTGAATATTTAAATGCTGGCTTATTTTAAATGTAGACATAGAGCTGTGTTACTTTTGTGTTCATTTTGTCTAACTGTGGGCAAGATACACTAAAGCTTGCGAAGGATGGTGTTGGTGCTAGATAACTTTTAGTTATGTACTTACCATAACTTCGGATGTATGGGATCCATCTCGCCTACATTCATGACAGATGGGTTCGGAGCCGATCCATCGGCTCCGACTCGGCAACTTATATACTAGCACGAAGTCTCTCATTGGCTGGGCTATACCCTATCCCAGGATGCACTACACCTGCTTCCCCAGATCTTGTTTGTTCGCTTTCATACACCCATGTAAACACAGAAAACACTATTAGTCACTATAACCAACTAAAGTTCTTCAAGAAAGAACGCCAAGAAAAAAGTGACTACAGCTCCTCTAAATCCAAATGGAAGGGGGAAGGAGGGTGGGTACTTATGAATGTAGGCGAGATGGATCCCATACATCCGAAGTTATGGTAAGTACATAACTAAAAGATGTAATGGGATCCTATCTCGCCTACATTCATGACAGATGGGACAGCGTCCTAGCACCTACATCCCGGGTGGCTCATTGGAACACACTCCTGAGAACCGTGGAACCAAAGGAAGCTCTGCCTCGAGAAACCACATCCAATTTGTAATGAGAAATAAAAGTGTCGGAGAAGTCCAGGTTGCCGCAGCACAAATATCATCAAAGGATAACTTGGGTGAAAAGCTACCGAAGTAGCCATTGCCCTGGTAGAATGAGCCTTGACTGGAAAGGGGAGATCTTTTTTGGCCTGTGAATAAACAAAAGTGATACAATCTTTAATCCATTTTGATATGGAGGCTTTTGATACTGGTTGACCCAATTTGTTCGCTGCAAAAGAGACAAACAATTGATTTGATTTTCGCGTTTGAGCGGTTCTATCCAAATAAAAACGTAACTGTCTATGTACGTTCAATTGATGCAAAGTATATTCTGCGTTATTAGAAAATTCTGGGAAAAACACAGGGAGTTCTATGGTTTGTTGCAAACAGAAAGAAGAGGCCACCTTTGGAATAAATGCAGGGTTCAATTTCAATGAAACTCTATGTTTGTGAAAAATCAAATAGGGAGGATCAGAACAGAGAGCTTGAAGTTCTGAAACTCGTCTAGCAGATGTTATGGCTACTAAAAAGGCTGTTTTCCAAGACAGAAATTTTAAATCAGAAGTAGCAGCTGGTTCGAAAGGACGGGCAGTTAGGGCAGCAAGAACCATATTCAAATCCCAAGGAGGAACAGGATGAGATAAAGGAGGCCTAAGGAGCCAAGCCCCTTTAAGGAATGCCTTACAAAGTTTGTGAGACATCAATGAAGGTTCAAATGAAGCATGAAAATTAGAGATTGCCGCTAGTTGAACCTTAATGGTAGAAACTGAAGATCCCGACTGAAACAGGAAGGCCAGAAAATTCAGAACCTCCGATACTGGAGCAGTAAGAGGATCAATACCTCGTTCTTGAGCCCAGAAGGCAAACCTTTTCCATTTACTGGAATAAAGTTTGATGGTGGAAGGTTTATGGGAAGAAGACAGAATGTGGACCACATCCGGCGAGAGAGCATTATCTCGGACTAAGGATGGAAGTGGAGTAACCATGCTGCCAACTTCAGAGACCTGAGAGACGGATGAAGCCGTCCTGACTGATGAGTCAACAGGTCTGGCACCGGATCCAGAAACCATGGACCTTCTATCGCATGCCTCTGTAGGAAAGGGAACCAAACTTGACGAGGCCAGTGCGGGGCAATCAGAATCATCTCGCTCTCCATGTAAATGGCCTTCTGTATCATCCTCAGTAGGAGGGGGAACGGAGGGAAGGTGTAGAGAAGACCGGAGGGCCAACTGTGGGTCAGAGTGTCCCTGGGAATCTGTCCCTGGGAAGGGAACAGTGTGAAGAACTCTGTGCATTTCGCATTGTGGGGGCTGGCAAACAGATCGCAGCAAGGAAGACCCCATCTGTCGAAGATTTTCGCAGCTATACTCTGATTGAGGGACCACTCGTGGGGCAAGAGAATGGTCCTGCTTAATCTGTCCGCAAACACATTGGACTTCCCCGGTATGTGCATTGCCATTAGAAAGCGGTTGGTAGCTACCGCCCAGTGCCAAAGTCTCATGGCTTCTCTGCATAGTGGGTAAGACCTGGTACCCCCTTGCTTGTTTATGTACCATACTACCGACATGTTGTCGGATAGGATCGCAATTGGGCCCTGTGGGAGAGCGTGATGGAGAGCTTGGAGTACCAATAGTACCGCTCTCATCTCCAGGACATTGATATGCAAATGTGTTTCCTGGATCTGTCATGTGCCTTGGACCGACCTGTCCAGGTAATGACCCCCCCACCCTACCTGGGAGGTGTCCGTGGTCACAGTGGCAACGGGACGTTGAGGAATAAATGATCGCCCTTGGTCGAGATTTGACTGTAGAAGCCACCAACGCAGATCTCGACGGCAACTTTCCGTTATTATGATTAAGTGGTTCAAGGGCAGTTCCTGATAAGACCATTGAACCGACAGTAGCCATTGTAGAATTCGCATGTGAAGTCTGGCCAAGGGAACTAGAAGTATAGTCGACGCCATCGAGCCCAACAGTTGTAGAATCCGATGGGCCGGGGCTCTTTGTAAGTGAAGGCAGGATTTGATTTGATCTTGTAAGATCTGAATTCTTGCTGCCGGCAAAAAGGCGCGCATTCTTGTTGTGTCTAAGTCTGCGCCTATGAAAGTAATACACTGAGAAGGCTGTAGTACAGATTTTTGCAAATTGAATGTGATCCCAAAAAACGGCCCAAGGTGAATGTGGCTCTGAGCGCTTGAAGAAGTAGATGCTCGGAGGTGGCTGTAAGGAGCCAGTCGTCTAGATAAGGAAACACCTGGAATCCCAGACTTCTCAGGTGAGCAGTTACCACTGCCAGACACTTGGTGAACACCCTGGGGGCTGTGGTGAGACCAAAGGGCAGTGCTCGGAATTGGAAATGACTGGCTCCGAGGCGGAAGCGTAAATGTCTCCTGGACTCTTGAGTTATGGGAATATGATAGTAAGCGTCCTGGAGATCTACTGAGCACATCCATGCATCTTTTTCCAGCAAAGGAAGAATAGATTGAAGAGTGACCATTCGGAATTTGGACTTCTTGACGAAACGATTCAATGCACTGAGGTCCAAAATGGGCCTGAAGTCCCCTGTCTTTTTTGGCACCAAAAATAATTTTGAGTAAGTTCCTGATCCGATCTGGTCGGTGGGGACAGGCTGGATGGCTCTTTTTTCTAGCAGCTTTGAAATTTCTAATGCTGCCTGATCCCGCTGACTGGGTGGCACGTCCGGGATTTCCCTTAAAGAAAGGGGGGGTTTGCTGAAAGGGATGACATGTCCTCCAGTAATAATGCGAAGCACCCACTGATCGCTTGTAATGGATTCCCAAGCTTGTGGATGCGCCGCAAAGCGACCCCCGACTGGCTCCGGAGTTGCACAGTCGGGCAACCACTCAGGAACGCTGGTTGTATGAAGAACCACGAAAGGAATCGCGGTCTCCAGAGTTACGAGGGCCTCTGCCACCTCTGGGGCGGCGTCTTCCAAAGTTTCCCCCCCCCCCCTGCCTCTGGAGGGGGAATCACTGGGTGGAGTAGAGAAAGACTTTTGGGATTTTTTGAACCACATTTTCCCTCCTCTCCCAGCCTTGGGATAAGGCCTGGAAGGAGCGGAATAACGGGCCCCAACGGCAGTCAAAGTCTTGCCCTCCTGCTCGCACTGAGTTAGCGTGTCCTTCACCTTGGGTCCAAACAAAGATGACCCATCAAAGGGGGCGTCGGCGAAGGAAGACTTGAAGGCCTCCGTAAACGAACACAAGCGTAACCAGGCTTGTCTCCTAAGGGCAACGCCTGTTCCCGCTGCTCTACTCGCCCCCTCGGCCGCATACGAGATGAGCCTCATGGACGAGTTAACAATAGAAGAAAGAGTAATCATCTGTGCGCCAACAGTCGAGGCCAGCGCTTCAGGTAGATTACCAACAAGGGAGTCATTTAGCTCTTTGAGAAGATCCCTTTGGAGCCTCGTAAAATGACATAAATAATTCAGCGACCGTAAGGTAAAGGCCGCTGAGGACAGGGTACACTTCCCATACCTATCCATACTCCTAGAATCCTTATTAGGAGGATGAATAGACGTCGAAGCCTCTGCCACATCCTGCTGTGCGGCAGAAGCCACCACCAAAGCATCTACCGGTACTCCCTTAGTGAGAAATTCTTTCTGGGGGGGAGCTGACAAGAATTTGTTAGGCCTCGCAGGCACCGGTTCCACGGAATCAGGGTGTTCCCACACTCTTCGAGAAACCACATCAAGGAGTTCATCAAAGGGCGGAGACACCCAGGAGGCGGAGGGCTGGGCTCCAAAGGCCTTGAGGAAGACTGACTCCTCAGCTGAAGGGTTTTTGGCTTGCCAGTCACCTCTCTGTCTCAGAATCTCCAGGATATCTGAGAAGGAGATATCATCCGAAGATGATTTGGGGGACCCTTCAGCATCATCGAGGTCAGTATCCGATGTAATAGACTCATCTTGGGAGTCTACGTGCTTCCTCTTGCACAATTTCTTCCGTGGAGGTTCGTCCGAAGCGGTTTCGGATGGACCACCCGGAAGAAGGGAACCCCCGATTGGGGTATCCTCAGGCCCTGGGGCCCCGCTGCCGGGGGGCTGCAATGCAACAGAGGCACCAGTCTCCAAATCTAGGGACGGTGAGGTAGAGTCTAGTTGAACCGGCAAGGGCATGGCCAGCGCGCTCCTCATGGCCTCAAAGGCCGGACCTCCAGAATCCAAGGAAGTCACTGGTCTAGAGGCCACGATGGCACTGGGAATTCCAGCAGCCGATGCTCCGAGGGGAAGACTAGGCACCGAAGCACCTAATCCCAAAGTATTCCCCTCGGGCCCGGCCGTAGAGGTCGCAGTGCCAAACCCTGAACCGGAGGACAGGGTAGGAAGCATGGTCGGAGCTGAAAGGCCTGATAGGGGTCTCTGCTCCGACCGTATGGCTCCACATTGCTCCACCACCACCGGCTCCAACAACTCAGAAGAGGTTGGAGGAGGAATCAAGAGTGTAGGAGGGGGGATCGGCTCCGAAGCAAACTGTGCTGGAGCCGAGACCATTTTAGCAAATACTGGAGATTGGAAGAGCCTCTGTAAAACCCTATCCAGGTCCGAATCCGATAGTCTCGAGGATTTAGAGGAGGTAGACACTCGAGAAGACTTTCCTCTCGGCTCCGAGGGAGAAGGGGACCGACTCCAAAACGGTTCCAATACTGTCGGCGCCGACTCCACCAACTCATGGATCACTATCGGCACCGAAGAAGCCTTTTTCTTCGGAGCCGAGGGGGAAGAGTCTGAGCTGCACACTTCCACCGGCTCCGAAGCCATTGGAGCTGATGGAGGTGATTCACCTCTCGATACTCCAACTTGCGGCTCCGAAGACAATGGAACCGAAGTAGGAGGTATCGAGGCAGACTCTTCGACACTCGGCCCCGAAGTCAGTGGAGCCGAGGAAGAAGAGGTCAACTTTTTCTTTTTAGAAGTCGGCTCCGACGGACTTGTCGGAGCCGACGATCTTTTCTTTTTGGAAGCAACAGGAGGATTCAAAGCTTCCTCAAAGGAGGGTTTTATAAGCCCTTTTAAAATGAGCTTGTTCTTACGCTCTTGAAGAACTCTAGCAGAAAAGGCATGACATACGCTACAAGTCTCTTGTAAATGTTTGACCCCAAACAATAAACACAAATAGAATGGCTGTCTGTTATGGACATTTTATAACTGCACCGAGTGCATTTTTTAAACCCTGACTTCTGTTCTTTAGACATAGTACAGGTACCTAAAGAAATAGAGTTCACCACAAAATAAGCACTATAAGAAAAATAGCGCCAACTGAAAAGCGCGAGACACAGTAGAATTTACCTCACAAACAACTGACAAAAATACCAAGGCCAAAGCCCTCTAATTTAAACGGGCTTGGCCCGTAGGTACAAAAAACACAAATGAATTAAATTAATAGTAGAAAAAACCTCTTAACTAAAAACTACACTAGGATAGGGCAAGGGCCCTCTAACTAAAACGGGCCTTGCCCGACAACAAAAAGAACAAGTACCAGACAACACTTAGCACTCAAACTTTCAAAAATAGGATAAAGAAGCTGTTAAAACAGCTGTTTGGTTAATATCTGACAAGAAACCCCAAGGTCAAAGACCAATAAAGGTAAAGATAAATCACTTAGCTCCAGCCAAGTCGAGACCACGTCCAGCTAGTAAAGCGGCAAACGAGATCTGGGGAAGCAGGTGTAGTGCATCCTGGGATAGGGTATAGCCCAGCCAATGAGAGACTTCGCGCTAGTATATAAGTTGCCGAGTCGGAGCCGATGGATCGGCTCCGAACCCATCTGTCATGAATGTAGGCGAGATAGGATCCCATTACATCTGCCATTTATCTCACTCTCTGAAAATAATATTGTGTGAGTGTTTGTGTGCAAAATATTTCTGATGAAGTTTTAACTATTCATGAGCTAACTCCAGTGGTATACACAAATAAAGCCTTAACTAAGACCAGGCAGCCTGAGTTTTATTAGTGTCTTGGGCATATGATAGAGCTGGTATCGCAGGATGAGCATGTTCATTCTAGGAGGAGGCAATGGCAGAACAGGATGCATAACAGTTGTAATCCCTCAAAAAAGGGGTTGCATCATAGAACACATTCTTGAGGCATGCTTTTGACTCACAAAACCACTGGCTGGTAATTATTTATTTATTTGAATTTGTTGACTGGGAGAGTCCACTGGGTCAGAGCAACCCATTTTTAGTGGAGGCCCAGAGAGAAAAGATCCACAAGTAGTTACATTCATGGCAAAAGAGGTGACATTATTAAAAATTACAGTAGTAAAGGATATATATAATAAGCAAAAGGCATTCTTGCATAACATTTCTTACAGAAAATTATAAAGTTACATATTAGATAGGAAAATATAATATGAAAATAAATTTTCAGACATTTGAGTAACTTTGGAAAGATAGGACATATAAGATAAGATTATTTTTAAGATTAAGTTAGAATTATTTAAGCATTTCTAGTAAAGAATAGTATGTGTGTTACTTATTGAATTAGAAAGGTCATTTAAGCATTGTGAGATGTTA
Organism: Protopterus annectens; assembly: GCF_019279795.1. Lineage (NCBI taxonomy): Eukaryota > Metazoa > Chordata > Ceratodontiformes > Protopteridae > Protopterus > Protopterus annectens. Next base: position 889,411,708 of record NC_056734.1, read on the forward strand.
ATGCATATAGAGTGCAATTTATTAGACTTTTACCATATAGAATACCACTGAGAAAGGGGGATAACTTCATTACTAGAGGAAATCGGATGTTCTATTGCAGGAGTAGTGTACTGATCCTACATTACTATAAATAGGGGTCAAGGGTATAAAAGTAGGGGGGTGTTAAGGTTAGGTAGAATCATGATGTTTAGGTAGGAGCATGAGAAGGGCATTCCCATTTGGAGGACAGATGGGAGTGCAGGGCGGATTTGAAGTTGTTATGGCTTGGTCTAGTAAGTAGTGGAGGGGGGAGAGAGTTCCATAGTTTGGCTATGGTATAGGATAGTAGTAAATGGGCAGGGGGTGTGAGGGTTTGTGCACTTGTAGGAGGTTTTGGCTCTTGGATCTCAGGGAGTGGCTGGGTGTGTAGGGTATAAGGGATGTGGTGAGAGAAAGACATTTTGAACGTTTGTAGATGAGTTTGTGGGCAGTGGTAAGTTATAGGTATTTTAGGTAGTTGGGGAGTTCTAGCCATTGGAGGGTATGTAGGGAGTGGCAGTGATGAGAAGAGTTATTAGAATTGGTTGCAAATTTGCAGATTTTGTGGTAGCAGGATTCAAGTTTGGAATGAAGGCCAAGTTAAAGGTTGGGGAATAGGGGAAAGCCATACATCAGAGAGGGGAGAAGGAAGGTAGTTGCAAGAGTTTGTCGGGTGGAGGGGCTGAGGTAATGGTTGTGTCTGTAGAGGAGACTGATTTTTTAATGGGTTTTCTTAATTGTGGAGTAAATGTGGGTTCATAGGTTCATAGGTTCATAGATACTAGGCTATCGGCCCAAGGGCCTACATAAGCTTAGCCAACAAGGTTCCCTGGCTTACGCCACCCAAGAAAGTTATTTTCCTGAGCCACTGTCAAGCAGAGACACAGAAGTGATCCCCGGGGTGTATTTCCTATTTCCCATTCACTCATCAAGATTTTTCTTGAAGAGTGCTAATGAAGAACTTTGCTTGACATAGCTGGATAGCCTGTTCCAGAGTATGGGAAGTCTCTTGGACAGGAATATATCCCTCCAGCATGTCCTCTTTATTGTGGTGACAAGGTTTAGGTCCTTAGAGCGTGTAGCTCAGAGGGATTGGGATTTCTTTAGGTGTAGCATGTCCAACAGCTCTGGGTTTGACATAGCTTTATATGTTAGGCAGAGATCACTTGGAGTAGGCTATATGTTACAGAGTAAAGCTGGAGTTTTTTGAGGCAGTCAGTGTAGGGTATTTGTTTGAGGCCAGTAATCCTCTTTGTGAGGTACTTCTGTGGCCTTTCCAGCTACTGCAGATGTCTTGTGAGGTACATTCCAAAAGGGGCGTTGTACTCTATAATGGGTCTAATGAGTGTCAAGTAGAGGGGAACAATGACCTATTTTTTCCTGGATGAGAACCCTTTTATGATGAGGTGTGCCACGTAGAAGGACTTACTGACTACTGTGGTGATGTGACTATCAAAGGAGAGACTACTGTCCACCTGGGTCCCAAGGTCTCTTATCACACATTCGGTGTTAAGTAGATTGCTGCCTATGTGGTAGTTCATGGGTACAGAGTTTTTACCAAAGGGAATGACACTGCACTTTTTGGCATTGAGCTTGAGTCCATGGCTCTGACACCAGGCATTTGTCTCAGCGAGGCCCTTCTGTAGGATGTCCACATCATTTGGGGACTTGACTATGGCTCCTAGTTTGCAGTCATCTGCGAACTTTGTTAGGCAGAGGCCTTCTGTGTTTGCCTGCTCTTCAGAGAAGTAGATACCAAACAGGAGAGGTGCCAGGACAGAACCCTGTGGTACTCCATTTGTCACTGCTTTGAGGTCAGATTTGGAGTCTGCAAATTTTACAGTGTGGGTTCTATTAGTGAGACAGTTGGTTTAAGTTTTCATCAATGGTGATGCCTAGTAACTTGGTACTGGGAATAATTTCTTGGGGTATTATTCTGGCTTTTAATGGAGAATAGGTTTTTGTTGAAATTGGAGTTTTTGGTAGGAGTAAAAATGCTTTAGAGAGGTCTAGAAATAGTGCTTACAGACCATACCGTAGTGATGTGGTAAATAAATAGACATGAGGGAGCAAGATCTTACCCCCTATGAAGACTAGCCATGTTTACATTTAGGGCTAGGTGACTGGATTGCATCCAGGATTCAGTTTTGGAGAAGGCTGATTGAGTTTTTAGTAGCAGTTCAGAGGGGCAGGAGGATGAGCAGATGGTGGTGGAGTCATCTGCGTACTGGATAACTGAGGCTGGAGTGGTGGAAGTTGTTGATGAATATGTTAGAGAGAAGTGGGTCCAGTGCAGATACCTGGGGAACTCCTGTCGGACTTGGTAAGAAAGGAGAGGTTGATGCTATCCATTGGACATCTTGTTGGTGGTGGGATAGGTAGCTGGAGAACCAGGCTAAGGTAGAGGAAGAGAGATTTAAGTATGAGAGCTGGGACAGGAGTTAGATGTGGGAGATGGTGTCAAATGCTTTAGAGAGGTCTAGAAGCAGTGATGATATGTATTTGCCATTGTCGCATGCTAGGTTGATGGTTTCAAGGAAGGATAGGAGGGCGGTCATGGTGCTGTGGCTGGGCCGAAACCTGTGCTGAGTAAAGGGGAGGAGTTTCTGTAGGGTTAGGTATAGCATAAGTTGTGAGTGGATAGTCTTTTTGAGTATTTTAGAAAGAGGAGAGAGAATTACTATGGGTCTGAAACTGGTTGTGTCAATGTTTTTACCAACTTTGTGGAGAGGGATGATGAAAGCGTGCCGCCAGATAGTTGGGACATAAGATTCTTGTATGGATCTATTTATAAGAATAGATATGGGATAGGCTATGGTTTCAGCAGATAGTTTGAGGAAGGTCGTGGTAGGCTGTCTGGTGCGTTGCAACAAGGTTTTAGCTTGAGGAGCAGTCTTTTTATTATGTTTGTGGGGATGGGTGTTAGGATGAAAGGGGGAGGGAGGAGTTTGACTGGGGGGGTGAGGGGGCAGGAGAGGGTGGTGTTGGAGAAGGGGGTCAGGGAAGGGGGAGGATAGTTTTGCTATGCAGTCAGTAAAGAATGAGTTGAATTTAGTAGCGGTTTCAAGGCTGGTAAGATTAGGATCTGGGCAAGGGTTGTCTTTACTACCGGGGTTCAGAATGGAGAAAATGGAATTCCAAAATTTCTTAGGGTTGGTTGAGTGCATGGGTTGGAGTTTGCAGTAATAGGTTTTGCGATCTTTTGTTATTAGTTTTTTGGCCAAGTTACACAATTGTTTAAATTCTAGGAGGTAGCTGTTTTTTTTTTTTTGTTTATGGTACTGTTTCCACTTTTTGTCTCGTTGATGCATAATATGTTTATTTTCGTGAGACAGCCAGGGGCAGGGATTAGTTTTGATTCATTTGGTTCTAAGGGGAGCTAGTTTATTTAGTAGGGTAAGGAAGGTTTGGTTGAAATAAGATACAACACTGTTTAGTGGAAGGATTTTTAAGGGTAACCAGTCAGTGTGCTTAAGGCAATCTGAGAAGATTTCAGGGTTGAAGGAGGCTAGGTTGCAGGTTTTCGCGTATTGGTGCTGCTTTTCTATGTGAGAGGATAGGCGGTCTGTGAAGGCTGGAAGATGGTCGCTGAGGGGGTCTGGTAGTATTCCCGCATTTGAGGTAAGGTTGGGGTGGGCTGTTAGTATCCAATCTATGATGGTACCAGAAGTACCATCTTTATTTGGCCTGGTAGGAAGGTTTATGAGTTGGGTGAAGTTGATTGATTTAATGAGACGGGGTGTCAGAGTTAAAAGTGGCCCAGTTAATGTTCATATCACCTAGGATATAGGTTTCATTTTTGATACTGGAGCTAAACCAAAAGAGGATGTTTTCTAGTGTTTTGATATTATCTCCTGGTGGGATGTAAATGGAACAGATGCAGATAGATTTGAAGTTATTACGTTTTAAAAAGCCTACTGTCATTTCAGAGTTGACAAAGGTTGGGATGCGGTATGTGTCAGGAGTAATGGTGTGAGTGGAGGAGTAGGTAATAGCTACTTCACCTCCTTTTCTCTGAGGTCTGTCATTGCGTAGGATGTAGTAGCCTGGAGGGAGGATCTCGTTGTCTTTGATGGAGAGTTTAAGCCAGGTCTCAGAGATTGCGGTTATATCGGAGTGGTTGTGAGAGAGCCAGGCATGGAGGCTGGGAATTTTGTTTCTGAGGCTTTGTGCATTAAGGGTGTTGAGGCAGATGGATTTGGGTTTTTGGGGTTTGGAGGCTTGGTTTGTGAGATTTACATTGGGGGTTGGGTTCAGGGTTAGGGTGCATGTCACCTGAGACTGAGATGGAGATATGGAGAATGAGTTGACTGAAGTAGTGTAAGGGGGAAAGTGAAGTAGGGCTGGGGGGGGGGGGTTATTGAGTTAGAATGTAGAGCAGGGTGAGGAAAGGGAGGGGTGGGGAGTATTGTGGGTTTGAACATAAGGAATGGGTTGGAAGAATAGATTTCAGGGGAGATTTCTGAATATGTGTGGGTTGTGTATGGGAGTTGTGAGTTTGTGCCTTGTCGATTCTGCTGTAGGTGTGTGTTAGTGAGTTGTGTAAGTTGGGTAAGATGGGTGAGGGAGATTAGTAGTAAGGTTTGTATAATAGTTTGTGAGGAAAGGGTGGGCATTGTTGCTGTTGTATCACTTATGTATCCAGCATGCTCATAAGTTCTTTGAAAAACACACATTTCCCCAGATGAAATCCCCAGTCAATAGTTCACAAATAACTGTTATAACCAGTTTAAGCAAATAGACGCTATTTCAAATTGTGATGCAGCTCTAGGCCTATCTAGTCGAATAAAACACAGTTGCCTATCCTTGGTAAACCAAAAACTATATCTTCTGATGAAAGTTAGGTACTATAACCAGTTCCCAACAGAAATAAATGATATCCACAATGAAAGGCACCAATAAATTGTAATAGCACTTTAGAATTTACAGGATATTGTAGCTCCAAACCTCCTCCCCGACCTTGAAAAACAATTATGTGCTGGCTTCATGCAGTGTGTGATTGTAGACAGGATTTCTGTCTTTGAAACAGCCAACCGATGATTCACCCAAGGCCGTGAGAAAAAAAAAGGTAGCTCGAGAATAACTGTTGCAGAGCTTAATGTAATAATATGCCAGTCCATACACATTCACCTATTCCAAGCTGGATGTTAATCGCTAAACCACACTGTCTGCAACATAAACCAAATCTTCAAATAGATTAGTGAGCTGAAATCCAGGCCGCTGTTGAGTACAAAAATGATTTAGCGCCCGTATAGTGTAAAATTACAAACTCTCAGGCCAATTCCACTCTGTAGCAAAGAATACTCAAAGGATTCACGCAGAAGCAAAAAATAAATTCCAAACGGGTAAGCAGCACCACATTGATAAATCCAGATGTCCCGGAGAACAGAGTCTATACCACAGTTCACTGATACAATCCTTTCTATTTTAACACAGGCAGAAAGGGATATGAATCGTTTCACCTATCATAGGTTTTTATTAGCAACTGTACAGGAACATTCACTCATGAGGGAAGGTATTGGAGGTCTCCAAACTGTGGGTAGCGTGATTCCCCATATAAATGATGGGGTTAGGCCATACAAATGTTCTTACTGTCAGGATGCTGGCAAAGGCACAAGCAACCCTCATAACCAATACATGATTTCTCCTCTGGATAGATCTCATCCCTGTACTGTATTTGGGCAATTCCCTAGCACAGTAAATGAAGGGGCACAGTCTGACTGGGGTAAACTAGATGACTGTCACGTTCAGGGACAGAAAGCACCTTAAAAATGATTTAATTATTGTTGGTAAAGTTTCATTGAAAGACAGTGGGCTTAGTCTAAAGTTGGTGAAATCCTAGGTAGCAAGTGATTATAATCCTAATCACAGTGGTGTAGTATGATGCTCTCTGATTTCATGTTTCATGTGTTTCCTATACCTAAGACAGTAGTGCTCATTTATTATATACCATAAACACCAGTTGCCCTTTGTATAGCAACTGCTATAAGTGGTGGGAGTTAAAGACAGTATTACTAGTTCTGCTGCACTCAAATAATTAGAGTGGTGGGATAATTAAAGCACATAGCCCCTGTCCACCATGTACTAATTAGTGGGTGCAGGTGGGATTATAAACTTTGTCATCAGATATTAATTTATGACAGTGATGGGAGATTGTGTAACCCATAAAACAGTTTTGACATTAAACTGTGTGAGTACCCATGCAGCCGCAAGCGAAGTTTACAGTAGTATAGACTGAACAACATTTATTTTATTTTATTGTCTAGTCAGAGTAGTTAGGAAGTAATCAGATATGAGCTGTATGGAATATGGAAAAATGTGTGCGTTATAGCTGACTAAACAGTGTAAACTAAGGGAATATTGTGCATGTCGCCAAAGAGGATATGATAGCAGCCTAGCATGCAGCTGAAATGTACTTCATTAAAAGTAGGAACAACCAGTTAATGTTCTTTACACTAACTGCTGTTGCAATAGATTAGCTATACTTAAATATATATGGGTCATGTCATCCAAAGGATATAACAGCAGGCCAGCTTCCAAAGCTTCAGGTCACCTTCCACATGCCCAAACTATTAGCTCAAACTGAGTTAACTAAAATGTCAGGATTGAGTAACAAGCCCTTCGGAGCTTCCCTGCCACTGAGATGTAAACTCCTCTGCAGACCATCAAGGATCGACAGTCGGCTAATGCTGTTCCATTGATTGGCAGATAAATTCCCTTCAGGGAAAAGCTTTTCATGTTACTATATTACTTGTTTAAAATTACATTTTTGTGAAAATAATACTTTTAAACTAGGAAAAAACATAGCTTCCTTGACTGTTTTATGACTTTCATGTACATGAAAATGAGAGTATACTCTTTTGTCTTTCATGGTTAAAAACACTTTTGGGGAAGAAGAAATTATTTAAAGTGTGTCTTTCTAGCTCCTGTGATAGCCCACTGCAGGCTATGGGGTTATCCTCATTTTTCCTTATTTATATAAATTATCTTTGTAGAGCCTTTTTCAAAGCATCAGGAATCTATTTCCTAGGTAACAGGGATTCTAAAAGAGCATTCAAGATCTTTTCTGACTCATTCATACATGATTGTGTTTCTGGGACGTCTGCTAGATACTACAGAACAAAGAGCTTTTCTTCCACAGGAAAAAAAAATAGATCTATATTTAAATCTGTTCTGGGATATTCCACTCAACCTTTTGTCTCAGCTAGAGACTACCTCAGGATTCTGTGTGTCACTGTTTCCACGAGTCTCATGATACCTCTTGCAAGACCACACGAGAAAGATACAGTGTTATCTGAAATCTCTTTGGTACCCATTGCCTTTTCAAATTCCACTTCTAGGATTTGAAATCAGTTGGTTGAGACAGTGAATTTCTCAGAATCCAGGTCTCTCATTCTCCCGTCCTGCTCCAAATTAGTCAGTCACAACAGGTGTTGCACACTTTGCTCGGGGAGCATTATCAATAGGTTTAAGAATGCAGGGTCTTTGGGAAAAAGAAAGACAGACCAAAACACATAAACGTAAAAGAGATCCTAGATCTTACAAAAGCTGTCAACTCTCTTAATCATCTGTAATCCCCATGACCTCTTCAAGTGCTTACAGACCATACCGTAGTGATGTGGTAAATAAATAGACATGAGGTAGCAAGATCTTACCCCCTATGAAGACTAGCCATGTTAGCATGGGATACAGCTTTACAGCAAAATCTCACTCTCCTTCAGAGCATAACTGTGAGTCAGACAAGCTGAGCAGGATCAGCACAGACCCTCTTGAACAGAAACTGAATCGGGGGTCTTCTAGGATTTGATCCATCTGTGGGGAATTCCTCAGGTGGACCCTTTTTCATCCTCTCTAAACTATCAACTGGTAACATTTTGTCAACTGTCTGCAAAAAGGCCTGGAAAACAGATGCCTTTTCTTTTCTTTGGACAGTTCCTGTATGCTTTTCTGCCATTTTTCTATACTTTGGACAGGAATGTTCCTGAATGCTCTTCCACCATTTTCACTAATATCCAAGTTAGGCCTGAAGATTCAGAAGGACGCCACAAAGTTCACTGTGGTGACTCCCTTCCAGCCAAAGCAGCACAGGGTTCTCCCTTCCTTTGAGATTTGTCAGGAGCAATTGCCACAAGCTTCCTCACAAACTGGATCAAGATTGTTTGATACATCCCACTTCCAAATAACTACAACTGACTGCCCAGATGATAAAGTCTTAATAACTCTTAGGCACCTCTTTACTAAGGATATGCAGCAGGTATTGATGGAGGCAAGAAAGCTTGCCACTAGAAAATCACATATTAGCAAAGATTTTCTAGTTGGCGCCAACAAAAGAACCAGCATGCATTCAGGTCTAGTGTTTTCTTGGTTTTACAGTATTTGTGTGCATTACTGTCTTATGACCTCTTGAAATTATAAGTTAGGTACTCACCATAGCTTAGTATTTGTGTTGTCCATTTTCATTCTTCCTCACTAATGGGTTTGGATCTGATACTTGTATCTGTCTTGGCTGCATATACTAGACTTTGGATCCAGCTCTCAAGCTCTTCCCTCTACCCATAATGCTATACTCCATCCCCACTGTCTCAGATCGACTTTGCTGCCTAATCACCCACTTGTCAAAGAGAGAAATAGGATAGACAGAAATAAAGACAGGGTTCAAACCTGGAACAATAGGTTCCAAACACAGTCCAATAGGTTCTTCCAAAAGAAAAAAAAGTGATGGAGGATGAATGAGAAGGAAGGTGAGGAAGAATGAAAATGGACAGCAAGATGCCAAGTGATGGTGAGTACATAACTTATTAATCTGATGTTTTCCTTTTCATTCTTCCTCACTAATGGGACAGAGTACACAGCTACATAGTTCTTGAGAGGCCCTCATGCAAGGACACGCCAGAATACTGTTGAATGAAAGGTGGCCCTACTTCTGGATATGATGTCCATTTTATAATGCGTAACAAAGGTATGAGTCATAGACCATGTGACTGCTGCACAAATATAGTCAATAGAAGTCCTTGACCAAAAAGTTGATGAAGTAGCCAAGGATCGAGTTGAACGAGCTCGGGGAGGTCTTGGTAAAAATGACACATTTTTGAGATTAAATCAATGAAATGCAGTCTGTAATACATTTAGCTTGGGTAACATTAAAGACTGATTAACCTAGGTGGTTTGAGGAAAAGGGTAAGAAAAGCTGATATGATTTTCTAAACTGTTTTGTTCTGTGAAGATAACAATGTAGTTGTCTGTTCACATCAAGGATGTGTAGCATGTACTGTCCTGTAAATTAATGGATTTGTTGATGTTATTCTCAGAAGCCACTTTAGGTACAAAGGAAGGGTTAGTCCATAGAAAAACCCTGTCTTTATGAGAAACAATGTAAGGGGGTTTTGCTGATAGATCCTGGCATTTAGAAATTCTTTTTCTGAAGTTATAGCTACCAAGAAGAAAATCTGTTAAGCATCTTACTGTGTAATTTAATTTAATCCTGACTTACGCTCGGGATTAACTCTAAACTGTGGAACTTGTTTAACTTGCTTACTTATGTAATCTCTGTAAATAGTCTGTTTGTAATATGTAATGCTGGTATTATGTAATGCTGTATCTGCTTATCGTTGGAGCTTTTCTCCCCGGGCCTCCGCTGAAAATGGATATGCATCCAGTCAGACTATCCCGGTCAACAAATGTAAAATAAATAAAAATAAAATAAAGTAAATAAAGAAGAAGACTGTTTTCATAATAGAAATTTTAGATCACATTTGTCTGATGGTTCAAAGGGCTTGTGAGTTAAACCCTGAAGAAGCGCAATTAGGTCCTAAGGCAGTGAAAAATCCTTTATCGGAGATCTGAAAAGAAAAATGCCCTTCATAATTGCTTTGTACAATCTGGAGGAAGCCAGGGAGAAAAATTTATTTCCTGAACAGAAATTTGAATTTGCTGCCAACTGAAGTTTAATTGTAGAAAAACTGGCTCTTTCTTTAAAAAGATTTGTTAGGAAATGATGAATAGCAGAAGTTGAAGCCAAAAAAGGGTCAATGTTCTGCTCAGAAGCCCAAATAAAGAAGCTTTTCCATTTGCTTCTACAGACTTTCTTGGTAGAAACTTTTTGGGAAGCCAAAATAATATCGCAAACTGGTAAAGAGAGCCTGGACTGTATTACAATTACTGGACGTGGAGAAGCCATGCAGTTAACTTGATGACATGTTAACTGGGATGTTGACTCACTGATGGGTGAGATAGGAGATCCTGAACAGGCTTCAGTATCCATGGAGGATAATGAAGATGAGACCATAGAAAGGGTAACCATACTTGCCGAGGCCAGAATGGGGCAATGAGGATTCCTGATCTCCTCAGCCTGCTTGCTTGCTGTAAGAATTGTGGAATCAGTGGAAGAGGAGGGAGCATAAAGGAGACCTGAGGTCCAAATGTGAAGCAGAACATCTCTCAGTGACTCCCCCTGAGGAGGGATGAGAGCAAAATACTTGCTGCACTTGTTGTTGAGAGGGGTGGCAAATAGGTCAGAGCACAGTTGGCCCCAAAACCTGAAGGTCATATTTACTACTGACTGACTGAGAGACCACTCATGAGGCATCAGAATAGATCTGCTTAGTTTGTCCGCAGGATGTGCATTGCAATTAGAAAGCAGTCTGAAGAGATCACACATTCCTAAACTCTCATGGCCTCTCTGCACAGGGGGTAAGATCAGGTTCCTCCTTGCTTGTTGATGCACCAGACTACCAACATGTTGTCTGTCTGAATTGCAATAGTCCCTCGAGGGAAAGAGCATCTTGAAATGCCTGCAATGCTAAAATGACTGCTCTCATCTCCAGGACATTGATATGCAATTTGGTTTCTTGAAGTATCCACATGCCTTGGACCATTCTTCCCAAGAAATGCCACCTCCCACTCCAGTTGGCAAGCACCTGTTGTCACTGTGGCAACTCAATTTGGAAGAACAAAAGGTCTGCCCAGAAAGAGATTATCAGACTGAATCCACCAACGAATGTGCCACTTGTAAATCAGAGTTTTATTTGAAAAGACAGGGGTTGATGTAGAACGGACCACTGTACAGCTATGGTCCATTGAAGAATTCCCAAAAAAAGCATGCTAGAGGAATCAGCATTATGGCAGCTGACATAGACCCCAATGCTCAAAGCACTATTTTATTTATTTTATTTTATTTTATTTTACATTTGTTAACCGGGATAGTCCGACTGGATGCATGTCCATTTTCAGCGGAGGCCCGGGGAGAAAAGCTCCCAAAGTAAAAAAGAAAAATTTATTACATATCTCAAAAACTTCAACGTATATCACATATTACGAACGGCGTAATGGTATTATTGGTGAAAAAAAAACGTTTAGACAGTAATAGTATATTTACAAGGGAATATCAAGACAATCCATACACATAACATCTATACAAAATCTAGAGAAAGAGTTAGCCAGGCTTGATACAGACAATCCATACACATAACATCTATACAAAAATCTAGGGAAAGAGTTAGCCAGGCTTGATACAGTAGCAAGTCCAGTTTGACCCCAGGTGAAGTTTAAGTTTAGCTTTGAACTGACCTAGAGAAGAGAGTGAGGTTATCTCAGGAGGTAGTATGTTCCAATTTCTGCCTGCAGAGTTAGTAAAGAGGGAGTCACCGGCTAAGTTATTAGATTTACAGGTCTGGATAAGGAGTCTACTGGAAGAACGCAGTGATCTAGGGTTGTTATAAATAGTAACCAGGTTTTTGAGTGCAGGGGTGTTTTCAGGATTGTATAGAATTTTGTGTGTCATAACTAGTAGGTTATACAGTATTAGACTAGGTAGTTGGAGCCATCCAAGCTGAGATAGGTTAATGCAGTGATGTGTCCTGAAAGGAGATCCAGTAGCAAACCTGGCGATGTGATTATAACAGATAGTGATTTTATTCAGAACAGTCTTACTAGTATTGTGGAGAAGAGGGGATGCGTACAGGAGAGAGGAGAGAAGATAAGATCGAGCAATGGCAACTTTAGCTGGGGGAGTCAGAAAGCTTTTTATTCTATACAATGAACCTAGTTTTTTATTGATGGTTTTGATCAGATTATTGACATGTAGGTCAAATTTTAAATTATTATCGATGGTGACACCCAGTAGTTTTGTAGAATGGTCTGGCAAAATTATAGTGCCATCCTTTGCTTTGATTGTAAAGTTAATGCCGCTAGACCTTCGTGTTGGAAGGAATAACAGCATTTTAGTCTTTTTGGGATTCAGTATCAGGCGACGATTTGAGAGCCAGTTTTCTATAGTGGTAAAGCACTAATCTTGCTGGAGGAGATGGATGAGAAATGATAGCCTGGACCTAATGTTTTATAGATGTAATGCGGTGGAGAGGTAAAGATGCCACTTGAGTTGTAGTGTTTAAAAGCATTCCAATGAATTGCTCTGAACTGGATCAAGCTTTGATTTAGCAAGATTTATTGACATGCCCAATACATTGCAAATCTGGAGCAAACAGTCCCTGGCTTGTTTAAGCTGCTGTTCAGAGGGGGTGATAAGTAGCCAGTCATCTAGATATAGAAACACTTGGAATCCTTTGAACTTCAAGTGAGCTGCCACTACTGCCATGCATTTGATAAACACCCTGGGGACTGTGGTGAGTACAAAGGGCTGAGCTCTGAATTGGTAATGTTTGGCTCCCAGCTGAAAGTGAAGATGCCTTCTGGATCTTCTGTCTATTTTTATGTGATAGTACACATCCGGAAAGTCTATAGAGCATATCCAGTCATCCTTGTGAGAAAGGGTAGGATGGACTGAACTGTGACCATTTGAAATTTTGCCTTCTTTACATACTGGTTCAAACTGCTTAGATCCAACATGGATCTGTGGACCCCTGTTTTCTTTGGCACTAAAAAGAAGTGTGAGTAAGTTCCAAGTCCTATCTGGTTGTATGGGACCTTCTGGATGACTCCTTTGTCTAGCTGCTTTAGTATTTCTTGTGCTGCTTCCTTCCTCTGACTGGGCAGAACATTCAGAAGTTTCTTCCTTTGACAAGAAGACTTTGAAGAAAGAAAAGTAGTATGCAGTAACCTCTGGATATTGTTCTTAGCACCCATAAATCTGTTGTGATATTTGTCCAGGCACAGGCATCTCGGTGCAAGGAGAATCAACTTGCGACTGCCAGCAGAGTTGGACAGTTGGGCAGCTGTTCAGGATCACTGATAGGGCCTGTCTGAAAAGGAATCTCTAAAGCCCTGGTTCTGCGGGCCTCCTCTGCCTCTATGGTGATGTCTACCATTAAAATTTCCTCCTCTGCTTCTGGAGGAATTATCCCCACTTGAATCCTGGAAAGATCCCTGAGATTTATGGAAACATATCTTCTTACCACCTTGCTGGTTTCTTGAAAAAGTCTGTTGAGGGGTAGAAAACTTGATTCCCATGGCAGACAGTGTCTTTCCTTGTTGTTTGCTGCAGGTATATGTGTCCTTAACTGAAGTTCCAAACAAGGAAGTCCAGTTAAAAGGGCATTAAAAAAAAGATGTTGTGAAGGGTCAGCAAATTGGCTGCTTGTGAGGTACTTTCTGCTGTATGGGAGATCAACCACATCAAAGCATTCAAAACAGAAAAAAGAGTGGCCAGCTGAGAGAATGTCTTTTTGAAATCCTCAGCAGACATAGACTCAGATAGAGTATTTGATAGTTCTTTAGTCAAATCTCTCTGAAACCTATTAAAATGTGCCAGATAATTAAGCAACCTCAGAGCGAAGGTAGCAGAGCTGAACACTCACTCACTTTCCAAATCTGTCCAACACTCTGGACTCCCTGCTTGTCAGATGGACATAAGAGCTCTGTTCTGCTAGCTCTTTCTTAGTGGTTGCTGCCACCAAGATAGCATTAACAGGAACTTCTTTGCTCCTGTGGGGTTTGTCGGAAGGAGGGGACAAAAACCTGTCCTGGCACTTGGGAATAGCCTTCACAGCGTCTGGCTCCTTCCATGCTGGGTGGGATACCAAGTCAATAAGTTCATCCACCAAGGGGGGGGGGTCACCTAGGATGTAGATGGTCCAGAACCAAAACCCTACAGGAACATCAAATCTTTAGCAGATTAGCAGAAAGAGTTTGGGATGACCAACCACCTTTCTGGTTAAGGATTTCTAGAATATTTCCAAAGGAAATGTCATCAGGTGCAATCTGGTGGGTCTTTCTCCCTCATCAAAATCAGTGTCTTCCATGAGAGACTTCATGGGGGAGTCTATGTGTTTCCTGTTACAAGTCCCCTTCCGAGGGACCTCCTTCATGGGATGTTCAGGGGAGGTGATGAGAGAGATGGGAAATTCCTCTAGTGGAACTGTCTGGAGCTTGATTGGAACTGGCTGTCCCTGTGGAGTAGGTCTGATGGACTCAGAACTCAGAGCAAATGATAGAAAGGGGGTAGGATCTGAAACATGAGACAATGGTTCTCTGTGGAGACAAAAAGCCCTTTCTACCACCTTGAACACAGAGGGACCAGGGGAAACCCTTTCCACCCTCCTTGGAGCTGATGCTTCCAAAGAAGGTAGCTCAGGGCCACCCCTGGATCCAAGCCACAAGGGCAGAATCTGATCTGAGATGTCCAGAGCCATTTCTCTGAGAGGGAGGGAGGGAGAGATCCAACAAAACTGGAGCTGAACCCAACCCATTGGACCCTGCACCGACAGCTTGGCTTAGATACCTGCTCTGATCCAAGGGTATCAGAGCAGAACCAGTCAGGGAAATTGTCGGAGTGGAGAAAGAAACTTTCCTTGGCTCCAACTCTGAACCTCTCAGAGATCTTGGATCCTGGGACTCCAAAACCACAAGTCAGATCAGAAAGGGAGATAGTATGGACTTTGTAGGTACACTCATAGATCCAGCAGGGGAAGGAGCTGGCAGGACCCCCATCTGGATCTGAGTTCTGAGGAATTTTTGCATCATCCAATCCATATCCACCTCTGACAAACTTCTGGAAGACCTAGAAGACATTGTGGAAGTGGGCCTAGAATGTTTCTTGGGAGTTTGGTATAGCTGCATGGGTAGGGAAAGAGAAATAGGTTTAACTGCATACTCTGGAGTATGGCTTCTGTGAAATGTACTGGCTTTTGTATCCGATGGCTTAGGATCTGAAGAAGAGGTTGAAGAAAATGTTGATATCACTATAGAGGTCAACTCCTTTGGATTTAAGGATGGCTTCAGATCCTAGGGAAGGATAAGAGGTTTGGATCTGAAAAGGTCAGATTCAAGATTTTTTACATTTTTTTCTATTGGTTCCAGGAAGCCCTTGGTGACTTCAGAGGAGACATTTTTCTGGAATCCAAAGAAACAGATTTTGTCATTTTTGAAGAGGTTTGAGCCCCAGAAGTAGCAGGAAGTAAGCCTTTGAGAATCAGCTTGTTTCACCTGTCAGCCAAAGCTCTCAGATTAAAACTAGAGCATACTATACAGGGTGCGTTAAGGTCGTCTGAGTTGGGGATCTTAGGCCCACAAGAAGTGTATTTCTTAAACATGATATTTTTTCTGATATAGATAAAAAATAACAGAATATACAGCTGCAGGGAAGGAAGACTATAACAGACAAAAAGGCCATAACCAACAATGGTAAAAAAGTAATACCTACAAAAAGTATAGGAAAGTATATAAACTATGGTATAACATAAACTACCACAGGTAGGAGAAAAAGAAGGAAAGATTTATCCTTGACACCAGCAAAAGCTAAGAGGGAGGAAGAAAAGATGAAAGAAAATTATTTTAGGTATAAAGCACTAAATGTTTAGGAGAACAAAGTTGAATTACATATTCTTACTATGTTCAAGAGGATAACCTGAGTCTAACCACGATGACAACAAATGAGATTTAAGGCAATGGGGATGGAGTACAGCATTATGGCAGCGAAAATAGAAAAGACAGATCAGTAACAGAGGGAAAAATCAAAGTTCAGTACCAAATTGTTTTAACAGGAGAAAGAGGGTGATGACTTTGATAATTTTATTCAGGCATTGGAAAGGTTGTTTAATAAACAGCAAACTGAACAAGTACAATGGGGAAGGTTTTTGCCTCCCCTGCTCACAGGTAAGAAAATGCATACTATAACCCAAAATGAAAGATGTGTATTGTCCAAATTACAAGAAAGTTAAATATTGTTTATTTGAATGTTTTAGACTGACCCCTTTCACATATAGAAAAAATACAACAGCTCAGAGGAAAGGCACATAACAGTATGAGTTATTAGCTTGTATTAAAATAAGCACTTATTTTCATAGGTGGCCATGTTGCCACCTATGAAATGCTAGGATAATTAATGTACTCAGTACTTATCCATTGTCAGAGTCTGAGGACATGAATATCTGATTAGCAGATTGGGAGTGCTACACTGCTGAGAGAATGGGGGAAAAGGGTGACCACTATCTAACCATCAGGACACAAATGCAAAAGTAGTACCCAGTGTTACACACAGTATAAGGTAATCTGTGGGAGAAGTCTAAATCCTCACTACAGATTTCGCAGGTAAAAGAGAAAATTTTTTGCTCAATTACAAAACCAGGTCTTGGAGTAAACTGTTTCGATCAGATGTGGTATGTGCAGTTCAAGTGTTCACAGTGACAGGGTGAGGAACAAAAAAACACATGCAAGTCAGTGAATAAACATAGGAACAATTTAGTGATAGGTTGTTGTGAAACTGCAGCCACTCAAAAATAACACAATGTCCTGTACCTCATCTTGGTAGAGGACAGA
This sequence comes from Protopterus annectens, assembly GCF_019279795.1. Taxonomy (NCBI): domain Eukaryota; kingdom Metazoa; phylum Chordata; order Ceratodontiformes; family Protopteridae; genus Protopterus; species Protopterus annectens. Next base: position 889,428,436 of record NC_056734.1, read on the forward strand.
GATACCATTGCTAAGAGGAATACTGCACCAAGTATACCTATTGGTAATCTTACAGTTTTTAAAGGGAAACCTTACCTATTCTGTGGTTCCTTCAGAAAAGAATTAGATAGTAGCAAAAATCAGGAATCAAGGGAACAGCTGTCAGGATGTACTGGGGTGCCTCTGGAAGGAAATATTTTTGGGGAAGATATGGTTGATAGGAAAGACTGTTAGGATATGGTTGATAGGAAAGAATCTAAATCTAAAACACAACTGTCAGAAAGTGCCCAACTACTGTGAAATGGAGAACTGGGGAAGAATCACAAAATCAGAGTTAAAACAGGCGTATGTCATAAACCTTAATCTGTAAAACCCAAGGGTGATCCTAATCCTCAAGGACACAGGTAGCCTATATAACTAAAATGAATGCAAGAAGAGGGGAAGTTATCCAGCAAAAAAAAAAAAAAAAAGAGATGCTAGGCAAAATGGCAAAATAATTCTTGACCATCTCTAAAAACTCAAAAAAGAAATAGTGGGCATGATTTGAGATACATATTTTAATTCAAGCATTGTGTCATGAGAGAGTCTCATAACAGTCACTTGAGACTCAGAATGTGGTAGATGAGTGAGGATAACTGTAACAAACTGGGGAAATGCAACTGTTCCTTCACAGAAGTAGGGGAGGGGGAGAGTGATATCCATCTGCTGGGTGGCCTTACCAGTGCCCCAATTGGGTTGTAGAGCAAAAAGAAGAAAAAAAAATTCATGCCACCTCTAATGGCTGCCTGAGAGATATCACCTCTCAGCTGACCTTCATCCCAGTGATAAGAAACATGAGGGACAAAATGGAACAATTGACCAACAGAAGAGGGGATGTATGAATAGCAAGCAGTGGAGGCAAAAAGAACACATAAATCAATAAACAGACTAATTAATATTTTTGTACATTAATGTTTATCATATGTTTTAGTTTATCATTATATTCATTTCACTTAGTTCTTCAATTTTATAACTATTAATAGTTGCTTAGACTTTTAACGTTTTAATATTGCCCGCTACTGGAATTATTGTACTGTAATGATGTGGTCTTGTTACATTTTGTTTATTGAACTTCATTGATGCAATTTATTTCCTCTATACAATTCTTAGTTAAATCACATTTATATTAATAAAAGTTAGTATTCTTTTTGCTTGTGTTCTTAATTAAACTTTTAATGTTTATATAGATGTTATATAACTCTATTATGCTATTGCTAGCTACCTCAGTTATTGTACTTTAGTTTCACATTCTTAAAAAAGCTGATTGTTGGATTTTATTTATGTAGTTAATGTGCCCTTTGTATATTGTTTAGATTCATGAACTTCAATAAAATTAACTGTCTGAGTGATTCCATTTTTGTGTTTAATTTAAAGCAAACTGTCTGTTTCCCGTAAGATGTCAAGCTTTTCTGCAACATCCATTAATAAGTGTATAATGATATGCTTGCTGAAATTTGTAATCAGTACTATGCATATGCTATCTGGTACATCCAATTAATATTTACTAGTAGTCAGGTACTAATCTTACTTTACTACTTACAGGAAATGAGATTCACTTTGCTAAGGATTGCTTATGTGTTGATAGACCCTGATCAATAGTGGTTACACATAAGAAAAAAGATAATGGCTTTAGACCAGGATACATAGAGCAGTGACACTTAACCTTAGTAGTCCAAAGAAATACTTTCCTTCTAAATGTGGTATACTAGTAATTAAATCTGAACATTTTACCTCAACAACTAGTTGTTTACAAAACTGTGCAAAATGACCTCTCCCTATCAATTTCAGCTACTTGGAAATTTTTTGAAATTAAATCAACATTATATGTGAAGCAAAGATACAAAGCCAAGATCAAGATAAAGACCTGTTATGAATGGTTACATCTCTGCCTTATCTCTTCAGTTAAAGTTATTTGAATGAGGACTAATGCATATGCATATGCTGTTTTACATGTAGAATGAGTCAAGGGGTACATGGAATGGGTTTCCACCATGAGGTCGTGAAGCAACTGATTGACCACAAATTCCCATATCCCATTTTCCTAAAGTTATATTTCTCTAATTTAGTTTCTATAAAGTGACTACAAGATCACTGTCCATGTTACTGTAATTTTTTTTCTCTTTTTTTACAATTTTGTGATCCTGGAGTTAGTATTGTTAAGTAAAGGGAGTCTGGGACTACTACAGTGGAGATCCAGGGAACTTCAACATCTGCAAAAGAGAAGGCAAATCATTTTTTTCTTATTTGTGCAATCACTTGTTTTGATCAGTCATCTTGGATCACTGAGTTGCATTCAGTGTTTTTTGTGCTAACTACTAATGGTGGATCCATATGCAATCATATTTTAGAACTTTCCCCTGCCCATCAAAAATGTGTTGCAGAATAATATTATCAACACGTCTCAAATAACTTGGAGTTCTATACCATTCCATTTTCTGATGCGGACCTGTTCTTATCCTCCACTGCTTCCCAGATATTAGACCTTAGGAGATCGTTTGGCATATTTATTCCTCCAATAGATGTCAGGCAATCTCAAGAGACAATTATCCAGGCAACTATCATGGATTTTCTTATTTGTTAGATCTATCCCCTCTGTTGGTAGCTGACATGTTTGCTTGTAAATCTGAGGTCTGCACTGGCTTCTCTGATGGGTGTACATGTTGCCACACTACCATATTCATGTGGTTTGCTAGAGCCATGCACATGCTCCTGGCCTATGCTCAATATACTGTGTACCTGACTCTCTTCAGAAGGCACTTACATTACAGTGAACTAGGCCACTTCCATCACCCAAGATGGGTGACTAGGCATCAACTGCTCACTCCCACTAGTCTTCACCTGTCTCCCTTAGTGCCTAAGCTACTAAACAATTTCATTGTAGAAAGGACTTCATCTTCCTATGTCATGCAATTTGGTGTCTTTTTGAGTTCTTCTAGCAGTTGCTAAAAAAGTGGCAACTGTAAATTGAAAGGTAATGACACTGCCTATAAAAGATGAATAAAGCAATTATCAATAAAGCCTAAACTAATGGATTCAGCAGACATGAAATTTAAAGAACCATCTGAGAATTTACCTTGACAGCACAAATGTTAGAAGAAATTCATAAATTAATTATGTTCTTAAAAATGTTATATAGAATATGTTTTAGTACATTTTTAATTAGATGTTAAAGTTCAATTGAAGCATGAGTTAACAATATAATACTGATTGTATAATATTTTGTTTAAGACTTAGAACACCTTAGGAACATTAAGAATGTATAGAATTTTGTTTTGATGCTGTTCCATATCTAAAGCCTGAGTGAAGTCTCTTTTTCCCTTCACATGTTCCAAGTTTCTCTTTCTTTCAACACTTGTACGAAACAAAAAAAAGAAATCTTATGAGAGAAAAACTGTTACTGCAAATGTTATTTTCATCAAGCTGTTACTTGCCCTGCCACAGCAATTGGGCTAACTTTAAGTCAGTCATTTTCAACCCCATTGCCTTAATGGGCTTATTCTTTGCAACACTGGGGTCTATATATCCATATGGCATCTTCTTCCTATTGCTACTAGACTGTCTACTATGTACAGCCCTGGAAATATCAAGCCCTTTGTTTTTCTTTTTAGAAGAATGAGTTCTAGGCTTTGGCCACTCTGCTGCCATATGTTTCCATGGTTTTATCATCATCATGCCAGTATTTGTCCGTTTTTAAGAAGTTTTCTTTCTTTGTGTTAGAGAGAGTTAATTCTGATTTATTTACAGGGGATTATAAGACATTACTTGAATGTCATGAAAGTTTATGGCAAATGTCTTTGATAGCTGATCAAACACCTGGCCTTAATGACACTATTAATATTAAGTGTTTTTTGTTATTAGCAAGGCTTAGATTATTATTATTATTACTTTTTTATTTTTACAATTTCATTTGAAATTATCATTATTGAAATTTTTTATACAACAAAACATAGATTTTTATGTGTATAAATTTACATATAATTATATATATATATTTGTTTTATATACTAATTAAGGTTTGAGTCGTGATGTAGTGACATGCTATATTTAAATGAATGGAGTGTGTGAGGCAATTTTTCTGAAGAAGCTCAGTTGCATTAAAGTGAGTTCAAACGCTAAGCTGCCATCTCATGATTGATTTTATTGTCTCCTGTTTTCGGTGTTTCATTTTACTTAAAAAACAAAAAAGACAAATTCCCCACCTAACAGCCACACCTATGCCCACACCCCCCAAGCCTTATATTTGCCCACTCCATGATTGTACAACCATGACCAAAGTGAATTAACTGAGAATTGTGACAGCTGAAAACTGGTAGCTTGACTTTAGCATAATTAGACCAGTATTACAAATAACCATTCCTGCAGACAAAATGTTCACTTGACAAGCTATTTTTGACTAGTTCAAATGTAATTTGAAAAAAAAAAGACAAAAAAGAAGAAGAAATAACCTTTGTCTTTTCTAAACAGACTTCAAGCCTGCATAAAAAAGCACTGTTGGTGATTCCCTACTGGGTGAAGAAAATAAACCTATATATTGTTTTTGTCTGTGACTTGCTGATAGAGTTGCTTTCTGTTTTACCTTCTCTATTTTTTATCTGTTTTAATAAATCTGCTTGGCCTGGTGTTTTGGTTTTATGTGAGAGGTAGACACCTAAATTATTTAGGCTGTACATTTCACATTTTTTTATTGGTTAAATTGTCTCTTGAATGATACTTAAATACACAATGAATTTCTGGGCATTTGTCTTTTTTAAAATGTTTCAAGCCTCCATAAATAAAGCACTACTGGTGATAGTTTTTCCAACCCACTCTCCCTTATGCTGATCTGCTTTTTAAAGCTGGTAATTTTAATTTGCCCACCTATACTGTAAATTGAGCTTAACAAGCTCCTCCCTTTCTACACTGGGGTTGATATCTTGAATTATTTGCCTTTTCTTGTGCATATATTGAAAAAGTGCATTTTGCTTCATCATTGTCTGTTCTGGTGATTTACTTGCTCTGAATTCATTATCAACCTACATGTTGGATAAAGTAGTATATTTTTACACTCTAGCAAGCTCTTTTTTACAACAAGAGGTCAGCGTATTTTCCATCTAGTGCACTGGGAGGTAACCTGGTCTGTTTAGGTTGGGGAAACACTTGAGATTTCTGCATGTAGTTTTATTGGCTAGAGGGCTTATTAATCAGCTTATCTTGTTTTTAGTGCCTTTATAATTTCTATACAGTTGAGTGGCTCTTGGCTTATTTATACAAAGCAAAGTACTTTTACTGAATAATCACACTTTTATAAGTTGTTTAAAGTACACTGCTGCATCTATAGCTTTACATTTGTTTGTGTTAGCATTTCATATTTTTAAGTTTATTTTTGTTAGCATTTCACTCCAGACACTCCTTTACTGTGCTTTTACATTAGGAGGACTGGGATTATTCATCTATTGGCAGCAGGTGTTTACTTTGTCTATCTGAGCTGGAAAGTACACAAAAGGGTTGTTAAGTATTTAAGTATTTCTGCACTTCTCTTATTTACTGTGACTGTACTTTAGCAGTTAAAAAATGTGCTGTCTGCTTTTGCTTTAAGTGGTTAATTGCACTGTATTACATTGTATCTGTTAGTTGTAGGACTGTTGTGGGTAGTCTGCATGGTCTTGTTACACTTGGGCTCCAGACCAGCTTTTCCTACATTAAAAAGGTGGTTTTCTGCACCCTTGTGGCAGAAGTGTGCTGCTCTAACCTGTCTGATTTGGGGATTGCAGGTTAAAGGCTTATGGTGTGCTTTCCTGATTGGTAGTTCTCTTTGCTTGTATTTAAGCTTCACATTTATGCAGTGCTGCTCTTCACACAGTGTCAGTTAGCAGTGCATTGTACAGATGCAAAAGACTAGAAGCTCAGTTTTTCCCTAAACAGCCGTCAGTGAAACTCTTCCAAGTTTTTTTGCTACTCTGGGAGCAACTCAGTTGTCCACTGAGCAGCATTGCCTTATTGATCATCCATAGCCTACACAAAGTATAGGTCTCTTTTGCATTCTTGGTGCTACAAGTACAGTCCTGTCAAATTAATCCATTCTCTTCCCTAATAAAACACACAGTAAAAGCCTGCTATCATGGTTGGGCTGTTTCCTAACATCTCTCTGGCCAGCATGATAGACATGGGCATCCTGAGGCAATATGGCAACTGTCTCATTTATACTGACAACCGCTTTCTCCTGAAACAAATACTTTATGTGAGAGATGTAGTTACACTATGAATTTGGAGGCACAACTCTCACATAAGGATAAATCGAATGCCAAAGAAGTAGTCAGCACACTCACAATTCTCACACTAAACAAGGACACAACACATAAACCCACATATATGGAGGTACTCACTAGTAACTTACCAAAAGGTATGAGGCCTTCCAAATGAAAATAACTTGCACACCATGAAAAACTTCTCCAAAGCTAACTTTGGGCTCCTAAAGACAGAGGTTGCTAACTTCACGGTACCCATGCAAATGGAGAATAGTTGCATGACTGCCGAATCATCCACCAATGCCCTGTACACACATGTACACAAATGCATGGATGTCCCCATACCCAATAAAACCAAGATGCTCTCCTCCAAAAAAAGGAAGCCAATCTGGTGGTCCAATGCCATAAACAAACTCTACAAAAGAAGGAGGAAACTGATGTGGAATAAGGTGAAGTCCCAAGACTGGAAAAACTCCCTTATCAGCCTCAACAAAAAGTTGAGATCCCTCATCAAATCCTCTAAAGCTAGCTATGAAAACATAATTGCAGCAGCTAGTAAAGACAACCAAAAGGCCTTCTATAGTTATGTAAGGAATCTCCATGGCAATACCCAGATTTGCATTGAGCTACTGCACTGCAATGGTACCTCCTATACTGAGCCAACAGATATTGCCAATATACTGGCCAACAGATTCAGTGCCAACTTTACCCCTCTCTCCCCCACCAAAGGACCAGTCACAATACCAGTAGATTGCCAGGCACCCAGTACTGCACAGGTTACAACAGCACTGTCCAAGGCCAAGAATACATCTTCTATGGGACCTGACAATATCCCTGGCTGTGTTCATGTCTATATTAGACCACCGAATGCTTAAAAAAGTGAACGGTGATTAATTGACTCTATGTAAGCGAAAGTTTACAATTTCAAACTGTCAGAACAGCGATTTTTTTCCTAGGGGAAAAAATCGCTGTTCCAACAAAAATAAATAAATAAATAAATAAAACACTTTAGACATTACATTAAGTGGGGGACTGCACCCCCCCACACCCCTCCTACTTAAATATACCAACTCTGAGACCGCACTACAGTGCTGAAAATGGCAAAGTAACGAAGCGGCCAAGCAAATTCTTTCCCAGGGAAAGAATTTGCTTAAAAGCCACTTCAATATTTTGTCATTTCAGGCTTTTGAGTTCAACCAAAACACATTCGAAAGAATGCGTCTTCAGTCTTCTAATATGGAACCCTGTGTTGTACAAGAACTACAGAGTGAACTGGCACCACACCTGTGTGCCCTGTTCAATCACAGCCTCACCTCAGGCTTTGTTCCTAGCGAATGGCGCACTGCTACAATCATCCCTCTCCACAAAGGAGTAGCAACTACAGACCCTGAGAACTATTGCCCCATTAGCCTGATGAGTCTGATATGCAAAGCTATGGAATACATCATCATGGACGTAATAAACAAGTATATAGGGAATCTCCAAACTCTGGATCCCACACAGTTTGGTTTTGTGATTGGTAGATCATGCCTCCTCAACCTGGTCGACTTCTTTGAGTCAGTCACCAGAGCTGTTGATGAAGGCAAGGTGGTTCATACAGCCTACTTTGATCTGGCTAAGGCCTTTGATACCATTCCCCACTCAGGAATCATAGAAAACTCACTAAGCTAGGCATCTGCCCCTATATCACTAAGTGGTTTGCATGCAGACTGGCTCACAGATAGAACCTATAGTGTGAATGTAGCTGACTCCAAGTCAGACTGCTGACCAGTCACAAATGGAGTCCCACAGGGTTTGGTCCTGCATCCTCCCCTGTTTGGTATCTACTTCGCTGAAGTCCAGGCCAGCATGAAGGGACTCTGGCTGACAAAGTTCACAGCCAATTGCAAGTTGGGAGCTATTATTAACTCCCCAAGTGATGTTGACATCCTACAGAAAGGCCTCACTGAGACCAAAGACTGGTGTCAGAACCATGGCATTAAGCTCAATGCCAAACAAATGTGTTGTCATCCCCTATGGGAAAAACCTGCTTCCCATACATCGATGGTTCCACTGAACACAGGAGGTATACAAAATCTGGGAACACAGGTTGACAGCAACCTCTCTTTTGACCACCACATTGCCACTGTGGTCAGAAGTCCTTCTATGTGGCACATCTCATTACTAAGGGTTTTGCATCCAGGAAGAAAGAGGTCATTGTCTCCCTCTACTCTTCCCTCATTAGACCGATCATCGAGTACAATGCCCCATTTGGCATGTACCTCACTAGACACCTGCAACAACTGGAGAGGCCACAAAAGTACCTCACAAAGAGGATTCTAGGCCTTAAACACTTGTCCTATATGGACAGACTCAGAAAACTCCAACTATTCCCTGTCTCATATCGCCTACTTAGAACTGATCTCTGCTTGACTTACGAATCCATGTCTGACCCAGCTCTGTTAGAAATGCTACATCTAAAGAAATCCCAATCCCACCACATCACATGCTCCAGAGACCTCAACCTCATTACCACAATCAACAGAACAAGCTGGGGGGACAGGTTCATAACCCAGAGACTGCCCATGCTATGGAATAGACTTCCCATACATGTCAAACAGAGCACCTCACTGGCCCTTTTCAAGAGAAATCTGGATGAGTGGATGGGAAATAGAAAATTCACCCCGGGATCACTCCAGTGGCTCTACTCAACAGAGGCACTGGGAATTAAGGTTGGGTGGCATGATGCCAGGGTAATCCTATGGGCTAGGCTTATAAAGGCTCTGGTGCCATTAGCCTAGTACACACCTATGAACCTATGAACACAATGCTAAAAAACAACCACAATGCATAATAACACACACACACCAGTGTCGTGTTCAACAAATAAGTCCATAAGGTGCAACACCACAAAACCTAATGTATTGGCCATAGGTGACTCCAGTGTGAGACACACAGATGTTCCCCTCACCAGGCTGGATAAGGGGTGGGTTACAGTTAGCTGTCTGTCAGGTGCCAGGATCCATCAAGTCACTCAAGCACTCAAGTCACTCAACCAAAAGTACCAGTATGACTCCATCATAGTCCATGTGGGGGTGAATGACTTGAGACATTCTTTATTGGACTATATGAAGAGAGACATAATTGAGCTCTCATGTTATATGTCAATAGGCAGGCATAAGGCTAGCCTTAAGCAGTACTAATCTATGAACACCTTCATCTTTCCAAACCGTTACTAATTGGCTTAGCTTATAATGTCATTCCGAGGGGATCCGCTATCTGTCAGCCTGGAAAGACATGGTTGACAGGCCACATTGCTTTGCCAGAGATTGTCTGTATCTCTCTCCTCTAGGCTTTTGGATACTGTCAAAAGCATTATATACCCCATTGTGCCTTTTGTAGGCAGTGTCAAAATAACCAACCTCCTAACATAACAAAATCCTCTCTAGATAAGCTCAAGGTACTTCTGCTTAATACTAGGAGTCTAAACAAGAAACTGCACTCCCTGGAATCACACCTTACTTTAGAAGATGCTGATGTCTGTGCAGCCACTGAGACATGGTTCATAGGCATGGAAAGCACCCCAGCCATGCATGGCTGCAATGCCTTCCATTCATTCAGACCATAAACTGAGCATCAAATAACCAAAGGAGAAGGTGTATCCATCTTCATTAAGGATAAGTACACCTCTAAACTGGTCAGACAGTATGACTTTCTAGAGCTACTCCACATCCAATTAACTATAGGTAAAGCCCCCTACCACAGCATAGCTAGCTATAGGTTTCCCACCATGAAACAGGAAAAGCATAGCATATACCTGGACTTACTGGAGTCACTTGCCATACAGCCCAACACCTTACTCGTGGGTGATTTTAATTATCCTACCATTGACTGGGAAAGATATACGACCACAAACATGTTGGCTCAGAGGTTCTTGGACTTTGTCAATGCAAATGATCAGGAACAGCTAGTCAGCACACCCACAAGAGGCTCAAATGTCCTGGACATAGTACTTGCTAACATGGGAGAATATTGCACACCCCCATGCAATGTCCTCCCTGGTAAGATTGAACCATAAATCAGTCTTGTTTGATGTAATTGTAAGACCAGATACCCCATCAAGCTCAGAAATGCCTAAGAATTTTACAAAGACTAGGGTCACTCACTTCAGGGATCTTAAGCTAGCCTCTGACATGAATAGGTCATGCTGGAAGGATAGATACATCTCCCAGAGACCGCGACTTCTCTGGAACAAGTTTCCATTTCACATGAAACAGAGCTCCTCCCTGACCATCTTCAAATGCAACCTAGATCAATGGATGGGTGGCCATTCATTCACTCCTGGGGTGGCAATCATGTCCTTTCTGGACAGAGGAAGTTGGTATTAACTACCATGATCCTTAGCTCTGCGAACTTCACTCATTTAACCACCAACAATTGGGGCAACTCAAGATAAATATGGCTAGGCTTTTAACGGCTCTAGGGCTGTTATCCTAGTAACCTTCTATGAACCTGTGAACATAGAACTACATTTCTTCACCATGCTGGAAATGTTACATGGAAGGTTTTTAAACACATGTAACAGCAAACTTACTTAGCAGTCATAACAGATAGCTTCAGAAATACTTTGACCCTATGAAAATTTTGTCATCTATTCAATGACCACAAGATTCAAGTGACAGATATACAGCGGAGTTAAGACATATATTGCAGCTAAAGTGTAAGTTTAGTGAGTTTTGTGATTAATTATCCAATGACAGAACTGGTTGTGGCATAAAAATGATAAACTGAGAAACAAACATTTGAGTTAGAAATAGACTTAACACTTGCTAAGTCTGTGAATGTGCACAGGGTAAAGACAGTAACACACATTCAAGTGAAAGGACTTGAAGAGGAAATATATCTATGTAAGATGAAATCATATTGAGTGAAAGCTAAAATAAAGACAGTCTGTTGACGCATATAATAATGTAAGACAGTGCAGAAGATTATAGATATTAAATAGCATAAAAGGAAGCCAAGCCATGATGGTCCTGTTAAAAATAAAAGAAAATCTATTGAAGACAAACCATACTTATGGGGTTACAAACATTAGGGTAAATCTTGCTCTGCCCTGAATAAAGAATGTAGAAAATGTTGTTTATTAAATCATGTCACAAAATATATTAAAAAAGAAGGATAGTTGATAAATAATGTTTGCAAATAAGATGCAGAACATGAGTTGCACATTCACAAAATGTGTTAAAAAAGGATGGTTGACAAATAAATGTTTGCAAATAAGATGCAGAACATGAGTTGCTTTTGACTGCTAAGATAAGTAATCACTTGAGTGAGGAACTGTATATTTAAACAGCCATGTTGACTCGATACTGGTATAGTGTGTATCATCTTGTTAAAAAGTGCATGCAAAGATTTGGGTTTTCAATATACATAAAAATCTTTAAGGATATATTGATGACTAATTCAGGCCATGGACTAACACCTGAAGGACAAAAAGAGCTGTATCATATTTACAGAATTAGAGCTTACTATCTTTTATTTCAGAATATGTTGCTACAATAACCCAATGTATTCTTTTTGAACAGTTGGGTATGATTAAATGAATTTGGAATAATTTATCAAAATGTTGAAACGTCATACTGAAGCACATCAGACCCAACATTTCTAAAATCGATATATCAAAAAAAAAACAGAAGAATCAGAAGAGGAACCAAATGGTTTCCTATTATGATCCCATAATCAGAACCCTACCACACATTCAAGCACAGCTTGTCTAAATAGAAATGCTATGCCCATGGATTTAAAGGTTCATAGATATATACCAGACTAATGACCACTGAGGCCTTTATAAGCTTATTCATGCATCGCAATTGTACTCCAGAAGTTTATATGCCTTAGAGATCATTTTGAAGGGTACATGTAAGCTAGGGAGAGATTTACAGGCTGTGTCTGTCCATTAGAGATGTATGTGCTAGACCCATGGTGTATTTCCAATTTTCCATTCACAGGTCCAGGTTTTTCTTGAATAGGGTCAATGAGGACCTCTACTGATATTCATAAACATTAATTTGACAAGCCTTGCCCTGAGACATTACAGATAGAAGAGTGGTGCATAAGATAGGTATGAGTAATTTAAGAAATACAATAGAGTGAGGTACTAGAGGAGATAAGCAAGTTTGAGTGTTAACAGAGAAGTAGTGATGGAAAAGCAATTTGATTGTGCTAATTAGAAGTAGGTATAGTAGTTTTAGAAGTACAATAAAGTGGTGTATTAAAAGGAGATAAGTAGGTTAAGGGATTTAGTGCTTTTTAGTGCTTTAAAGGGCGGTATAAGAAAAATGATGAAGGGTGTTAGAGAGCTATGTCCAAGATGAGGAGCAGGGACAATACCCGAAAGCAGAGATGAAGTCCTTTAGTAACGATTTGAAAAGATGAAGGTGTTCTTAAATTAGTACTTGGCTAACTGCCCTTGTGGGCCTTTTTAAGCCTAGCCAGTTACCTCATGTGAGAATCAAACCCTGCACCTTGTGCCTGTAAGGTAAACATCTTAACCATTATGCCAACCTCCCACCCAGGTGTGTGATAGACCTGACTGATATAAAAATTTTATATGAAGTTTTAGCTACACTACTGGAATAGACACTGACCCCAACAGCACTACACTACTGGAATAGACACTGACCTCAACAGCCCTTTGTGGTTTGTAGACAATAAGCAGTTGTTTATTATTTGACCAAATGGGATGATTTGGAAGATAGTATTGGAGTAAGGGTCTATTTGCTATGCAGGTAGATGGGGTATGGATGACGTTATGGGTTAAGGTGAGCCAGTTAAGTGTTTCTAATGCTAAACACTAGTGGGTCCAGTAAGGTTTGTTGCAAGCAAATCTGGCAACCTTGTCATAGCACTGCTCAGGTTTATAACTAAGTGATGCTTGTACGATGGTCATGATAAAGGCTGCATATAGGAGAGAGACAGGAAAAAGTGGTAGCTAGAGTTACATTGGCAGAGTCTATAAGGAATTTCTTTACCCTATTCAGAGTACCTAGTTTTTGATGGGTTTTCATGATGCTGTTGTGGATATGTAAATCAAATTTAAGATTGTTGTCTATTGTGATGCCAAGTAGTGTTATATGTGGGGCAACTTCAATCATGTTATTAATTAAGGAAGACATTTTAAAGTTGCTTTTTGCATGGGAATGGGGTTTTGGAATAAAAAGAAAAGTAATTTAGTTTTTTGGGGGGATTTAGTAGCAGGTGATTATCCTGTAGCCAACTTTCAATACAGTTATAGGCTTCCTGATTAATTCTCTGAGCATGTATTAGGCTGTCCAAAATGCATATTAGGGTAGAATCATCAGCGTATTGCATGAGGAAAACTTGCTGAGAAGATTTATGTAAATTGTTAGTGAATGTATTAAAGGGCAGAGGGCCAGGATTGGGGCTCTGTGGCATACCAGTACTGACAGAAAGGAAGGGAGAAAAAATGGAGAGCCATTTAACATACTGGCATCTATTAGTTAAGTAGTTGTTAAACTGTAGTAGTGTGGGTTGTGATAGCCCGAGGGAAGACAGTTGGTAGAAACATTTTGGGTGAGAGGCTAGATCAAAAGCTTTAGAGAGGTCAAGGAATACCAAGGAAACAAGTTTGCCTTTTTCTCTGGCTTTGATAATAGTAACTATGAAAGTTAATAAGGCTGTGGTAGTGCTATGGGCAGGTCTAAAACAATAAAGTGGGGAGCTCAGGAGTTTCCCTGAAGAATATGTTGAAGAATTTGCTTGTGAATGCACTTCCCCAGAACTTTTGATAAAGGGGATAATATGGCGATAGGTCTGAAATTGGTTATATCAGATGAAATTCTTCCTTTACGAAGGGTGATGATGATATTTTTTTCTGTAAAGAAAGAACATATGATTTTTTGATAGATCTGTTAATTACAAGAGAACTGGTTGCCAGCTTGGGATATTCTGCTGGGAAATTATCTACTAATGGAGAACAGGATGTCAGTTTAAGAAGTATTGATTTAATGGTGGGGTTGGTGTGAAGGCTGCCAGCCCAGCTAGCTGGAAGTTTGTAAATATTTTTATGTCATTTGTGAATAGTAATATAATTTGTATGCTTGCCTTACAAATGTAAGAAAACTATATGTTACACGTATATTAAACTACTGGTGCAGAAGTGTGTGTTAAACTGTATGTTATGTGCTGAGCTTCAAGAATGCAACCATAGTGTACCCTACTGTAAAATAACAGAGTTAACTTGCAAACTCTAAGAAAATAAGTGAATTGTTTATGATGGTGTTTATCTCAGCTAGGAGACAGAATGTCTGCAGTTAGAGATTCTTTCTATTGTCTGGAAACAGAAATAATTACAGGTTTCAAAAGTAAAAGTGTGTAACTTTTACAACTTCCAGTTCCAGGCAAGCATCTAAGAGATAAGTATTTTTGACACAAAGGTGCTACATTTTAAGTTTCTGTTAGCCTGGGAACTGAAGGCAGAGGTGTCAAATAGTGATGTCATCCCGCTAACCCTGCAGTAATGTGTATTATTAATTTAAGAACTATCTCAGTGAGAGAGTCTGTGCATTTTGTTTTTGTCTTTGGATCTGACAACATCCCCTCATCAACACTTGTCTTACTCTGTAAGTAAGTTATTTAGGTACAGTGTTTTATCTTAGAGATATATAGGAATATAGTAAATATTAGTTTAGATATTTCTGTATTCATTTGAGACTGTCCTCCAATGTTGTTTTAAAATATTTCCTCTGATTCTGAACACTGTTGTCACTGTGTTAACTTACTGAGTATTTTCTTGTGCTTTTATTATTTATTATTAAATATATTTAAACCTTTTAATTGTGGCTGGTTTGTTTAGAGATACTTAAGCTCTCAGAGTGCTCGCATATGTATTTGGTGACACTGTACAGACCACGCTTAAATAAACTTGGCCTTGGACACACTTACCATTTGGATAATAGTAACATTAGACAGTAGAATTGGTCACCCTTTGGGAAGGGCCTCATAGTAGCTGATAAGAGTGGTTGGTGGCAGCTGGTACTACCTTATGGTCTGGGCAGAAGGGGGCATAACTATTGAACCTGTGCCAGCCTTCTCCAGGAGAGTCTGTGTGTTTGTATATAAATCAAATCTCAAACTGTGTGTGTGTGTGTGTGCGTGTGTGTGTGTGTGTGTGTGTGTCAGCTAGTTGGGCAGGGACAAAAAGCACTGGCTGGACAGAGAGGGTGCTGGAGGTTTTGGTCTAACCACTCGGCTGAGATCTTAACCCTATAGCTGTGCCAGTGGAGAGTCTTATTGGGGATCTGGAAAGAGAGGGAAAAAACAGCCCCAGACTGTGATCTCCGTGTGCTCTTAAAGGAAATTGTACTTTACTGTGTGTGTACTTGTCATCCTCTCAATGTGCACGTCCCTCACTGGTGTTAGTGGTGAGGATTGAGGCTCTTTGATTACTGGGCCAGTGCAGGGGCATCACAGTTGGAATGGATTTTAGGGTGAAATAGGGGGTGTTTCCTGTCTGAGAAGAAGGCATGTCAGGATTGTTGGGAGGAAAATCTTTAGTAAGGGTTTCAATGCTTTCTGTAAAATATGTGTTAAATTGAGAAACTATTTTCAGAGGGAATGTTATTTGGGGTATGATTAGCAGTGGTAGAAATTCCAATGTGGAGTATATCATAGATGACCATAATTTTTCAGGGTTGGAAGACTGGTTTAGTAAGGGGTTACTGAAGTAGATTTTCTGGTCTGCAATAATAATGGTTATGCAGTTTCTTAAAGTGTCGTAGGTTTTGAGGTGATCCATATTTTAACCATTATTTCCAAGCCCTATCTGTTTCATACATTAGGTACCTGCGTTGAGTGGATAACCAAGGAGTATGGTTATTCTTTATACTTTTTCTTATAGCTAGAGTCACACTGTTGAAGGTTTTCAGGAAAACTGAGTTAAATTTTTGTACAGCTTTGTTGAGTGGTATATTTTTCAGGATGGATTCATTAAAGGAGCTTAGAATTTTGTTAAATGTATCAGGGTTAAAATTAATGAGTGTTGTTTGACATGATGGTTACTGAGTCTGTTTGCATATACAGGAAGGTGATCTCTGAGGGAATCAGAGAGTATGCCAGTGAAGACATACTTAGTGGAATTGGACACCAATATCCAGCTGAGAACTGAGCCTCTCTTTTTGGGATAGTTATAACATGCAGGGCCGGAAATGAGTTGAGTCAGTCCAAATAGGTTTAGGCTAGTAGACAGATTGGAGATAATCTGCCAATCAAAATTAACATCATCTAGAATTTTCTTTTCATAAGAAATTGTATGTGAGATTTAATTTAGGATTCTTTCTAGGGTTTTAGCATTATTATCTGAGAAAATATACAGTACTATAATAGATAGTTGGTTATAATTATTTATTTTAAGATAGGAAATGTTCAGTGCTATGGAATTTGGGAATAGGTTTATTGTAAAATAGGATTACAAGATAGTCAGGGTATAATAAAGCTACTCTACCACCTTTTTTGAGTTCTACCATCCCTGATGATATTGTAAACAGGGAGAGATATTTGAAAGTCAAGTATATGGGGGTTTAGCCATGTTTCAGTTATGACAAGGATATCTGGTGTATTGAGGGAGATCCAAGCATGGCATTCTGAAATTTTATTACAGATGTTATGAGTGTTTAAGGAAATTAATTTAAGCTGTTTGGGTGAGTTTGAGATAGGTGGGCTGGATTTTGATGGTTTTGGTGATGGTGACGTGGTCCCTGATTTGTAAAGAGAAGGGTTGGCTGAGTAGGTGGGGGGTTTGGCCTGGGATGAGCTTTGGAGGCTACTGGAGAGTCAGGCTGGTAGGAGGAGCTGAAGTTGAGATGAATATCCCTAGAGAACAGTAAGAGAGAGAGAGAAAATGAATATGTTTGGTAAACATGATTTGGTTTAACTGTAGTAGTTTTATTTTCATGTTGTAGGTGTGAGGATTTAGTAATTTGAATTTGAGGTAAAGATTGGATGAGTCATTGTATATACTGGAAGTGATCAATGGTGAAGTAGAGTGATTTGAATGGTTAGAGGTGAAGCAGACAGTGATTGAAATGTGTGTGAGATTGAGTGATATATGGTAATGTATAAGGTGATAAAACAGGAAGACTAAGGAGGTAGTAATATTTAAGAGAAGCATGATATGTAGCTTTGCAGATAGACATGTCAGAGAAAGAAGAGCTGGAACACTGGGGTATAGATCTAGGAGGGATATGAGTAGGTAGCTGAGTGAGGTGGATGGATGGTGCCAACAACAGCAGGAGTCTATAAGTGTTTTGCTGTCAGTGGAACAATTTTATGTAATAGGAACATTAGTCTAACACATGCTTTGGAAGTACAAGGGATATGCTACTCCAGACTGCAATTACAGTAGAGCTGTTTAGAAGGAGTAAAATACTACAAAACACTATGAATCTACAGGTGAGTTTTCACAGCAAATAAACTGAGTGCAGGAAAGTTTGCAGAGAGCGGGGAGCAAACTAAATTTGGCTAAGAGAGCAGCAGTAAGAGTATAATCATTACTTGAAGGAGAAAAAGGCCAGCCAGTAATATATTAAGTAAGCAATAATGCCCGACAGGGTGTGTGTTAATGTATAATTAACGCCTGCCCATCTGCACCCCCAGAAGGGCATTAATTACACATTAACACAAACCTTGAAGGGCATTGTTGCACTTAGAGAATGAGCTTCTGTGAAATTGTTGTGTTTTACTTTCTTATTTTCTAAGTACTATATTTTTTTGTATATTTTTGATATAAAATAGTTCCTCTGCCTAATGTTTCAAACTTTTTGTAGTGTATGTTAATGGTGTTGGAGGAAGCATTTTACCTCAAAAATATATATAAAAACTAATATAGTACTTAAAAAAAGAAAAAAACTAAGAAAAACAACAATTTTACAGACAGCCCATTCTATCTCTCTCATACACAGCTTTCATACAGGCATTCACTCACACAAGATCGCTCTCACTCTCTCTCAGTCTCTCTATTTCACACACACACACACACACACACACACACACACACACACACACACACACACACACACACACACACACATGCACATGCACACACAGTCACTCTTGCTTTCATGCACACATTCACT
This sequence comes from Protopterus annectens, assembly GCF_019279795.1. Lineage (NCBI taxonomy): Eukaryota > Metazoa > Chordata > Ceratodontiformes > Protopteridae > Protopterus > Protopterus annectens. The sequence goes on from NC_056734.1 coordinate 889,446,809, forward strand.
CACACAAGCAGACAGTAACATAAACACACATACACACGATCATCTCTCTCTTACTTTCATGCATGCATACACTCTCTCTCTCTCTCTCTCTCTCTCTCTCTCATACAATCGTTTTTTTACTGGGTATTACTTGTACATTAATACCCTACTGGAGAATGCTTGTTCTCCAATCAAGGTACTGATGTACAGTAAACCCATTCTCTAAATATTGTTTAAGGGTGTAAACATGGGTAATGTGGCAGAAACTGTGCTGTCACTTATAAGACAACAGACAATAACAAGTAGAACAGCAATCCACTATAAGCCTCAAGTGAATAATACAGTGGCCCTAAACAACATCACAATGGTACATGCTGAGTTCCCTACTGAAGTGTACCTCTGTGACTAAGCTAAGAACTCAGGATGTTTGAGCAGTAGTTAAGGTTCTTTTGTTTTTGTTTTTTGTTATCAGAAAGGATGATGTTTGAAAGAGGGAGTCTTCAGTTTTAGTTGAGTTATAGAAGTGAGCATGCAGTGTCCTGTAATAGTGTGAGAGGAGCAAAGGCATGAAGGAATACTAGTTACCTACGGTCACATACTTGATTTTTATTAGAAGGAAATAGCTTTACAGTGTGACCTTATCAGAAAGAACACTTCACAAGAATGGGGACAGCATACTCCCATGTTTGTGAGTCCCAGGTGAAAGTGTCTCATACAGACATTTAAGAGGAGACCTTATTCAAGTATATACGGTATTTAAAGACAACAACTTCTGGGAAAGTTTTGGGTTATCAAAAAGTAATAGAGAATCATCAGCAACCTATGCACAATATTATATAGAAATGAGTCATGTACTAATTGGTTCTCTGAGCGAGTAACTGATGCATGGAATATACTATCAAATTGCATTAAAGCAAGCACTAGTTATATATCTATTCCTTCTAATAAAAATCAAGTATGTGACCCTAGGTAACCAGTATTCCTTCATGCCTTTGCTCCTCTCACACTTTTACAGGACGCTGCATTCTTTCTTTACTCTGCCCATTCACAAAGGGGGCAATTCCTCAGACATATCCAACTTCAGACCGATTGCCATACTCTCTCCACTCTCAAAAATCCTAAAGAAATGCATTCACAATGCATTACCTTCACCAGGAAAACCTTCTCATACCCACACAGCATGGTTTCCATCCCAAGCATAGTACAACTACTACCCTCATATCATTCATCAACATAGTCTCCCTAGCTCGTGATAACAATAAACTTGTCTCATGCCTATTCCTTGACCTTTCTAAAGCCTTTGACACTGTCTCTCACCCACTCCTTCTAGATAAACTCACTAACTTACATTTCCCTCTCCATACTATCTCCTGGTTCTCCAGCTATCTCTCTACCCACCAGCAGTCAGTTAAATGGCTCTCTGCACTATCCTTCCCTCTCACTGTACAAATGGGAGTCCCCCAAGGGTCCATACTTGGACCACTACTCTTTAATATTTTCACCAACTTGCTCTACTCCTCTTGTTCCCAGTCATCTCTTGTGCAATATGCTGATGACTCAACTATTTTAACCATTGCTGACCTCCACTCAACTACCCAGGCATCCTTACACACCATTGAGACTTGGCTTAGTGATAACAAACTAATACTTAATCCAAAAAAAACTAAGCTCCTACTCTTCCTCCCTAAAAACATCACCACACTCAAAAGTACATTTACCATCTTATCCTGCAACAACACTATCATCTCAGCTGAATCTAGTACTAAATTGCTAGGTGTTACAATAGATGATCAGCTTAAGTTAGATCTCCATATTACTAACTCAGTAAAAAGAACCCATCAGAAACTTGGACACCTTTTCCGTAGCAAGAAATACTTAATTAACACTGCCCAAATAACTCTCTCCCAGGCTTTATTACTCCCAACACTCCTGTACAGCTGACACATATTCACAAACCTAAATTCTACACTTATTTCCAAGCTTGAAACTACCTATAATAAGATTGCAGGATTTGCAGCTAACCAAACCTAGAAGTCACACCACTGCTCAGTACTACAGCAACTAGACTGGCTAGAATTCCCTCAGCTGTTCCAACTATAGCAACTACAAATCATCCACTCTGTCCTCTATCTACCCTCCTTCTGCCCCAACCTCTCCACTATCATATCCAAATATTCCCCTGCTAGGATGCTACACAGCTCAAATCAAGAATTATTAGACATCTACAAACCCAAAACCAAAATAGGCTGCCTTCTCTATAACTATAACCCAGCTATAGCCTGAAACCAACTCCCCTTGGAAATAAAATCCCTCCAGCATAGCAAAAGTTTCAAATTAGCCACAAGGAAATACCTAAAAACAAAGTGGTCTTGCCACTGTAGCCAACCACCCTGAAACCACCATCATTTCACCTATTTCACCACCTCACTCTTAATGTATATCTAACACTATTCCCCTGCCTCTTCTACCTCTTCCCTTCCTCTATCTCCAACCTCCCTTAATTCCTAGTCTCAAAACAACCTACTTGTCTAGTCTGTCTCCTATATTCTACCTCCCCTACATCTCCTACTAGCCATTCTTACTTTCCTTTCTTGTTTCCAAACTCCTATACAACTAGATCCTACCCACTTTAAATAAGCATCTGCCTAACTATTAACTCATTTTGCTCTAAGCAGCTTAAATAATATTGTAACTAGTCACTTTTTCTTCCTCTAATTGTTTAAAAGCTTGTTTGTAACAACTCACATACTTGTCTGCCAATTGTTAATACTCTGTATAATTGAATTGCCTGAGAAGCTTTTTTTTCTTTCCAGGTTTCTGCTTTTAAGACCCTATAGCTGATTGATACTACTAAGTTACTAAAATTTAATAAATTGTTTTCTAGTCCTGAGGAACTTTTCTCCCTGGGTCTCTGCTGAAAATGAGCCAAAAGCGCAGCCAGACTAACCCGGTTAACAAATGTAAAATAAATAAAATAAAATAAAATAAATATATTTTTATGAACAACCTGGACATCAATTATGGGAATAACTGTTTTGGTATCTGGGCAGGCTGGAAGGGCATTATTGCTGGTGCTAGAAGTATTTGTATGCATGTATATATGCATGTTTGCACCCATAGTGGGCATATGGATTATCTGGTCCTAGGTGTTTGTGTTTACAAAGTACAGGAATCTCTCGACCTGTAAGTTTGGGGTTGTGTAAGTATTCTAGTTTATAGTGGAAGTTCAAGTACATGTTATGGGTTTCTTGAGTCATAGAGAATGACTTATACATTGCAAGAATAATATGTGACTTTGTCTATGGAAATCTGGACATGGAGAAGCTCAAGTGCATCATCCTGTTTGACTAGTCTTGAGGTGAATTGGTTGTTGATATAGATTGAGTCACCTCCACCATTTGTCTCTGCCTGCACAGTAGCTGGCCTGAATGTGTGGAAGGCATTGTAGCCCTGCACTGCCAGGGTGCTCTCTGCAGCTTTAAACCATGTCTCAGTAACTTCACAGATGTCCATATTCTCCGGGGCAATGAGTTCCTGGAGGGAGTAGAGTTTCTTGTTTAGGTTCCTGACAGTAAGCAGTAGCATTTTTAGATTCCCTTGGATTAGTTTTGCTGTGTTGGAAGGTTTGGAAATTTATCATTGCCTAAAAAAGCCACTATAGAGGAGGACAATGCTTTAGCTAATATTTGAAAGCCTAGAGGGGACAGTGCAGCCCATCCTTGGCAAGGAAATGTGGTCTGTTGACCATATCCTCCTTTGCTGGCAAATACTGTACCTCCTTAGTATGACACCAGAAACTGACCAGTCAGTGATCTTATGTTCATTTTATGTTATCATCTTCGGTGAAGATTTTTCAAAGGTAAGTTGTGAGTTAAGGTTAGGGGCAGGGACATAGTTAGGGTTAGGGTTAGGAGGCATTAGTAAGGTGGTGCATTGGAGTTTCAAAGTTGCATAAAGGAGATACTGAAATCTGTAGCTCTGCAGGTAAGCTAAAGAAGTACACTGGCAAATTTCTAGTGATGCTGAGAGGATAGGGTACAAGTCTAGGGTTTCTGAGCAGGATGGTCTGTATATAAATTATCTGATCAGCAGAGCTGTCGCATGCAAAATGGGTTTAAATGCCAAAATTAATGAAGTGACTGGAGAAATGTTTGGTGAACTTAGCCCAGAAGGGTGCCATTTACTTTCCTGACCAATACAGAGGCAACACTTAATCAAATGCAAAATGTTAACATTACTGAGTGTGTAACTGAACCAAATGACTGGTGTCCTCCTATGCTCCCAGTAGTCAAAAAGAATGGTTGAGTGTGAATACGTGTTGATTAAAAAAAGCTCAGTGATGCAGTAATGAGCCAAAATTTTTTTATTTTATTTGCTTTTGTTTAATGGGAAAGTCTGCCTGGGTACAATGTCCATTTTCAGTGGATACCCAGGGAGAAAAGCTCCAAGAAATAATAGATGTATAATATTACAAAGTTTAAACAAACTCTAAAGAAAATGTACAAAATAATGGAATTCATTAAAATGGAATAAACAGGAAATATCACATAAATTTATAAACTGTAGTAGGTTTTAAGAAGTGAGACTGATGCACATTTCAGAACATTGATGAACAAGAAATTATTAGTATAGATGTAACAGCATAACCAAGAAGTAAAGAGTATATAAAAAAGTGATGTGATATGTAGCTGTATTCATGCTAATATGTTAGCTGGTAAGAGAACAATAAAGCATGCATTTCTCATGGGATGAGTGCAAGAAACTCACTTTAGTAAGATAAAAAGGCAGTTATGAAGAAATTGTTAAGTAAGTAAGAAGACGACATTATGAATAGTTGTACATTTTTATCCTGGAGAGTTAAATATTTGCAGATTCTAACATGATTTAGATATAGTTTGAGTCGCTCTTAAAAGTGAAGAGGTTGTTTTATTTGTTTAATGTTGAAAGGAATGATGTTCCATACCTTGTCAGCTACGGCTACTGAGTATAAGGAGTTACCATGTGAGTTGCTGGATTTTTGGAATTCTGTCAGTTGTTGGTTCTTTGACTTGAAAGTTCTTTTGGGGCTTGTACCATTCTGTTATAGTACTAATGGCTGGGTGTTTGAAGGATGACAGTAATTTATGAGCTGTTTATAGGATATGGGGTGTGGTAGTTCTAGCCAGTACAGGTTCTATAGGAGAATGAAGCAATGGGTTCAATTTTGGAGATTGGATGCAAATTTATGTATTTTATTAGACCACTGCTCAAACGTGTTCATTAGAGTAGTTTGAAGACTAGCAAAAATTGTACATTGTATACAGCAGGCTTGGATGTAAGAGGGACGCTGCTGTTAACTATCTTCTGTAGTCAGTGAGATATGGATGGCTTTGTTAAATAGCCCTAATTTGTGGAGGGATTTTTTGACAACAGCATTGATGTATTGGACTAATTTAAGTTTATCATCTATGATGACACCCAGTAACTTGCTATTGGTGGAATATTACTAGAGGTAAATGTGAATATGTTGTTTAGGATTCAAGAGTAGTTGGGATTGTTCTAGCCATGTCTCAATAGAGAAGAAGTGTTTGGTGATTGTTTAAAATTAGGATGGTGTTGGAGATGAGCAAACAAGAGTTGAGTTAACAGCATATTGTATGACTGTTGTACATTCGGCTGCTTTGTTCATGTAATTTATAAATATATTAAATAAGAGAGGTCCTAGTATTGACCCCTGGGTCATACTGATTGCACTGACAGGTGAACAGAGCAGAAGTCCTGTCATTTGATTGATTCCATACAGCTGTTGAGGTAACTAGAAAATCGTTTAATAAAAAAGAAGTTATGTCTTACCATAACGTTCCATCTGCGTTGTTTCTCAGATTGTCCGCAATAAGTTTGGAACTCTCGGGAATGTGCATTGCTAGAAGAAAGTGGTTGGAAGCTTTTGCTCAGTGCCAAATCCTCATGACTTCATGACACAGTGGGTAAGACCTGGTTCCACCTTGCTTGTTGATATACCAGATGACTGACATGTTGTCTGACTGAATTGCAGTGGTCCCAGAGGGTAGAGATGCATGGAACACTTGCAACACTAAGAGAACTGCCCTCAATTCCAGGACCTTTATGTGCAAATTGGCCTCCATGGGGGACCAGGTGCCTTGGACCGTCTTTCCCTGGAAATGCCCCCCCACCCCACCCTAACAGGGAAGCATCTGTGGGCACTGTGGCTGTGGGCTGGAGAAGACAGAACGGTCGACACCAAAGATTCAATTGTGGCTTCATCCACCATAGCATTTCTTCTTGCACTGGTTTGTAAGACGCATCATGTGTTCGATTGGGTGATTTAGAAACAACCATTGTGTAGAAAGGAGCCACTGCAGGATTTTCAGGTGCAGTCTCACCAGTTGTACTAACGTAATGGCAGCCCCCATAGAGCCTAAGAGTAGCAGTACAAGATGTGCTGGTACATAGGTCTGAGGAAGTAGGTCTTGGATTTGGTGTCTTATTTTCAAAATCCTGTGAGGCGGGGGGAGAGAAGCTTGACAGGATATTGTGTCGAAGACTGCTCCAACAAATTCCAGTGTCTTTGTTGGGGACATTTGAGATTTGTCCTTGTTGATTGTAATCCCCAAGTGGAGAGTGAGAGCTTGAGTGTAAGAGGGGCTGTGGACTCGGAGATTCCTGGTCAGAGTGGTAAGGAGCCAATTGTCTAGATAGGGAAACACCTGGAATCCTTGTAGTCAAAGATGAGCTACTACAACTGCCATACATTTGGTAAACACTTAGGGGGCTGTCGAGAGACTGAATGGCAGTGCCTTGAACTGGTAGTGATTGGATCCCACATGTCCTGGACGTCTATAGAGCACATCCAGTTGTCCCTCCCTAGGAAGGGAAGAATGGACTGTACCATGAGCATGCGGAATTTTTGAGGTTTTATAAATTTATTCAATAGGCTGAGATCCAGGATTGGTCTCCAGTCCCCTGTCTTTTTTGCCACTAAAAAGAACCTCGAGTAAAACCCAGATCCTGTCTGGTCTGGTGGGACTGGCTGGAGGACTCTTTTTCTTAGCAGCTTTTCTATTTCTAAGGCTGCTAATTCCCTCTGATTGGGTGGTACATCAGGGATTCATTTGATGGGTTTGGGAATTAAATTGAATGGTATTTGCTAGCCTCTGGATATTATTCTCTGTACCCAAACATTGATAGTAATAAGATGCCAGGCTGGTAGGTGCAGAGAAAAATGACCACGAATGCTTCCAGAGGAAAGCAATCGGGCCACTGCTCAGCAGGGCTGGTAGGGTCTGCCGGAGAAAGAATCTCTAGTGCCCTGGTTATGCAGACCCCCTCTACCCCAAAAGGGGCGGCTTCCATATGAGTTGCCCCCTCTGCCCTGGGGGGATTGTTTGCCACGAGTGTCACGAAAAGATCCTTGGGATTTCTGGAACCACATTTTTCCTCCCTTCTGGTTCCTGGAGTAGGACCTCTGGGGGTTGGAAAAGCATATGCCCACAGCAGACAAGGTCTTTCCGTCTTTCTCACTGCAAGTGTGTCTCGTACTTTGGGTCCAAAAAGTGCAGATTCATCAACAGGTGCATTGACGAAGGAAAATTTAAAGTGGTCTGTAAAGTCACACAACCGCATCCAAGCATTACGCCTTATGACAATGCCTGATGCGGCAGCTTGAGCTGCCCCCTCGGTGGTGTGAGATATCAAATGCATTGAGGACTTCGAGATGGATTCAAGGGTAGCTAGCTGCGAGGTGACAGTATCACGTACCTCATCAGGCAGTACCCCCACCAAAGAGGAAGACATTTCAGAAATTAGGTCTCTTTGTAGGTGAGTAAAGTGTGCCAGATAGTTCAGCAACTGAATGGCGAAGGTCGCTGAAGTATAGGTCTGCTTCCCTAGTCTGTCCATGGTCCAGGACTCCCTGTTTGGAGGATGGACAGTGGAACTATCTTCTGTCAGTTCCCTCTTGGTGGCTGCCACCATGACCATAGAATCAACCGTCAACTGCTTGGACCAGTGGGGCTGGTCTTCAGGTGTAGATAAAATTTTGTCTGGCCTCCGGGGAACAGGTTCTACATTATCCAGGGCCTTCCTGCACAATGAGTTTAACAAGATCATCTGCTGGTGGGGTCACCCAGGAAGTAGATAGCTGGGCACGGAAGGCCTGCAAGAACACCGATTCCTCAGAAGAAGAGTTATAGGACTTCCAGTCTCCCTGCTGCTTGAGGATTTTGAGAATGCCTCTGAATGAGATGTCATGTGGGGGAGACCATGGGTATCCTTCCCCCTCATCACAATCAGTGTCTTCAGTGATAGATTCATCCGGGGAATCAAGGTGCTTCCTCTTGCACCATTTCTGCCGGGGTGGCTCCCCGGTGGGATCTTCTGAGGAGGACTCCAGAGAAGGGGTTCCCTTCAAAGGGGGTTCTTGCGACTCCTGTGCCTGGGGTCCCAAAATAGAGGGTTTGGAGAGGTGCATGCTAGGTGGAGGTTCTGATACTGATGTTATTGGTGCTGACGGTGAGCCTTCAGAGTGAAGGACCCTCTCCATCACCTGGACAGCAGGCCCGCCTGAGGTGGGATGGGAGCCCGGAACCAGGAAGTAAAACCTCGGAACTGGGGTCACACCCCGCCCTGAGGAGCCCACCTCCAGGTGAGAAGCTCCAAGAGGACTGGAAGCCATTGGAGTCGTGAACATAGATGGCACTAGCAAGAAAATAGGCACTGGGCTAGGTACCAAGATACAGATGGTCCAAGCACTGCTCTGAGAGAGCATCAGCTCCACTGGAGCCAATGCAGCAAGGGTGGTCAGTGACAACGGGAAAAACTGCTGTCGGAGCTGAGACAGAATGCACCAGAGTGGACATCGGTACTGGGATCTCCAGGATCTGGGTAGAGGCCAGAGGAGGATAAACAGGGAAGATGTATTAAAAGATTCCGAGCCAAGAGGGATGGAAGGTTTAGCTGGAATGAGCAATCTCCTAGCTGCCAGAAGCTGGTCCACAACCCGCACTAGATCTAATTCAGAAAAACTCCTAGTGGATCTAAAGGAGGCTGCTGAAGGAGAATCAGGTCTTTCTAGAAAAGGGCTAAACCTCTGCCCCAAAAAAGGGTCGTAAGTTGGAGAGTATCTTGTCCTTAGCAGATATTCGAGTTTTGGAGCCAATGGAGCCGCACCATGGCCGGGGATAGTGCTGAAGCAGGTACAGTCATCGGAGCCAATGTCAGATCCAAGGATGGCACTGAAGTCATTGATGCCAAGGTTGGAACCGAAATAGGGGTGAATATTATGGACGGCACTGAGGGAGAAGATACAGTGCCTGGTGCCGAAGAGGTCTGCACTGAGGGTGGTGGCGAAGCATGGAGCAGACTTGGTTCCGTAACTGATGGAGATGCAGGAACTGAGTGACTCTGTTTTTCCTTATGTTTTTTGGTCTTTAGAGGGGGTAAGACCTCCGACCCAGACAGAGCCTTCGAAAAAGGTGTCTTGATTAAGCCTTTTAAAATAAGTTTATTTTTACATTCTGCTAGTGTACGATTACTAAAACTAGCACAAATGTCACAGTCAGCTTTAATATGATCCATGCCCAAACAGTAGACATGAGCATGTGTAACAGAGTTAGGCATCTTACTCCCACACTTGTCACACTCTTTAAACCCCAACTTAGCTTTGTCTGACATAGTAAGGCAACAAGGCTATCCTATCGAAAAAAAACAAAATAAGGGAGAGAAAAGATAAGAGAATACCAACGATGGTATTTAAAAAATACCACAAGTGGTAAAGAAGGGTCTGTCAAAGACAGGAGAGAGGGGAAGTACCAATAATGGTAGAAATTAGATTACCAAGGTAAAGGGTAGGGAATAGAATTAGGTTATAGGCAACAGTGAGAAAAGACCAAATTGACTAAAAAATAAACAATTTTGAAGAGAAGCTGTCTTAAAAATAACAATTTTCTACTTAGCTTTGAGAGAGATGGCTAGCACATCTGACTAGGAATGCTGCAAATGAGATATGGAGTAACTAGGAGAGGGGCATTATGGGTAGGTCTTAGTTGAGAGTTTTTGGCTGGGGTGAGCTTGGAAACGGCCGTATTAGTTCAGAGGATGGAACCGAGGTCCTAATAATAATTAATGAACAAAGATTTATAACATCAGATGTACTGCTTAGTCCTGTTGTGAAAGTTTGTTAAGGAGAAGAGGATGAGATGTGGTATCAAATGCCTGTGAGAGTTATAGCCATAGAGTGGAGACAGAGTTATTAATATTTCTAGTTTTGGTTGACTGTGTTGAGAAAATTTAGTGGGGGTCACTTCAGTGCTGTGATAGGGCAGAAAGCCATGTTGTGAGGAGGAGAGTAAGAGTTCTAGCAGAAAGTTATGAGTTTGATAACAGACACTTATTTCTAATACTTTAGAGAGTGGATAGTGTATTGCAATAAGTTGATAGTTTGAAAGTCTGGTGGCACTGCTCCCTTTATGTATTGTTATAATGTAAGAGATTTTCCATATTTCTAAAACACAGAATTCTTGTAAAGATCTATTGAATACTACAGAGAGACTGGACAGCTTATTCAATCTGCTCATAATTTAAGATCTTCTGCAGGAATGTTGTCTACTGCAAATGTAGTAGATTTTGGTTTATTATTATATTTATTTATTGTTCATGCCTTTCAACCTGCAGATACTGAAAATAGGAAGAAAGGTCCTTGGAAAGTAGGAATATCTGGCCAAAATGCTGGACATCTGATTAGCATAACATTTAAATACCAAATAGCACATAACTCTTCCCACTTCCAGTACAAGTGTGGGATACTACTCAGAAACACAGGTTTAAAAAATCAGAGAGTGACAAAAATGATGGAAAAATATGAGCACATTTTCATTGAGATAGTGTAAAATCTGTAGACTTTAATGAACTGTATTGCAAAATTCTACCACCCAAGAGCCTTTATTTTTGCTTCAGAAAAAGGGGAATGTAATATGCATGTCCTCCTTCTTTAAATTATTGTTGCCACATACCTCTCAACCTCCTAGATGATAAATCTGGACAAAGACAAATAATGGGGGACAAAGGTCCAAAAACAGGTGCATTTTTTAAATATTGCTCTTACAAATTTAGAAAGGTAATAGAATAACAGGTTTTGCACTAACATGAATTTTTCTGAAGGATATTAAGTCTGAAACTCAAATGTGTGCCATTATTTTCTGACTTCAGTCCTCAATGATTTGCCAGTAGTTTGTCAGAAAACCACAATTTTATGGGGAAACAGACCAAAAACATGCGACATTCTGCGAAAATCTGGCCAGTTGAGAGGTATGCCACTGGTATATTGGTCATGTAGTGTGGTATAATAAACAGCTTAAAAAATCACACGTGATGAAGCTGACTCAGACAACTGTGTGAAGGCATAAATCAATCCTGAGGAACATACCTCCAGAAATAGGGACATCCTGTGCAGTAGGTGAAAATAAAAACAGTTAAGAGGTATGCCTTAGTTATTTTTAAGTTGAAACTGAAGCCACTTACCTTTCAGCTCCATAGTCCTTACAAGGTGGTGCAAGATATTTTTTCTCGGTTTTCTGTAACAGTTGACTTTTGTGTAAGGATAAAACCAAGGCCTGAGACCTCCCAGGTAGACACACACACTCACAAATGCAGCCTCTCACATACACACACTAACACCCCCCACCCATAACACTACCTGACCACTAAACTGTGGAGCACTTACCTTTACAGTGATGGACAAACACTGCATTTTGTTCATGTTCACTACAATGATTGCTTATGTGTGGCTGTGCAAAGTTATACAGCTGAATGTCTCTTAATTATTTGGCTGCAAAAGCACCTTTCTGCAGGCAGTTCTGAGAGACAGCACATGGCTAACTACCATATGCCTCTGTCATGGGTGCCTCGTTAGCGTATAGCACAGCCACAGACATCCCACGGTAGTGCTGCACATATTCATGCAGTAGTACTGTGGTAGGGCTGTCTCTGAATCAGAAATGGTTATTCTGATTTTCCTTTAACCTTCTTCTGAATGAGGCCGTAAGTAGGAATACGATAATTTAAGAAGACTTGCAGTTCATTTATTTATTTGTTTGCTTTTGTTTACTGGGAACATTTGACTAGGTAAAATGCCCATTTTCAGCAGAAAACAAGAAGAAAAGCTTCAAGAATTAGTAGATGTACAATGTAACTAAGTTTAAAGAAGTTCTACAGAAATATATACAAAAATACTGACATTATGAACAGGAAATATCGCACAAAGATAAAAAGTGTAGTAAGTTCTAAGAAGTGGCTTTCATGCATATTACAGAAAATATCTGAAGAAGGAAATTATCAGTACAAATATAATAACATTGCTAAGCAGTACAGAGATTATCACACTTTGGTGGCTAAAGTAAGTGATATGTATCACATTATATTTATAAGCTATTGAATGATGGGTACTTACGTATTATCGCAACCAGATTTATAAAGTGCGATAATTTGTCTATTTTCGGCACAAACACGTTGCCTAACATAAAAAGGGCTCTGTAAAGATGTCGCCAGCAGTTTGTCAAGAAAGAGCATGTATGTTCTCATATCAAGCGGTGTGTAAAATGCTAAGTGTTATAGTGTCAGAAAATTTTGCACACAGGAAGCGGAATAACAGCAGAATTCCTCTTGCCTGGTAATGTCCCCGGCCATCCTACACACCTGACTGCTGCTTGTCTGTCTGTTGTCGTTAATGTGACAAGTCATGCAAAGTCACCACATTTCCATCCAGACAAGGAGTCAGGACCATGGCTCGTTAACATAAACTGACCCCTTTCTTTAGAAAGGTCCTATTGCAAGTATCTGATTTGTGTTACATACCCCTGTTTACAGTTTGCACTCTCAGAAGGCACTTTAATGCAGTTGTGACTTGGAAGTACTGATTTAAAAGTGTGGTTCTGTTGGTGGAGTCTTACTGACAACAGCCCCTCCCTTTTTTCTCTAACTGTATTTACTATCTGTGTATGACAAAGGACTTGAAAACAGCTGTTCTGTCCTTAAAAAGCAACCAAACCCATTTATTTCAAAGTGTTAGTATACATACAATCATGTGCATTGGAAACGGTCACGATCCATAAGCAAGAATGCGACCTTTTAAAAACAGTCTGCCACTGCAGAGAAAGCCATCACTTCCCGAGCAAGCAATGAGCCGTTATTCACTTCTCCTTACAGGCACCTTCGCTTTTGCTGACTACTGTACCCAAAAACCTCAGTGTGCATTTCCTTAGTCAATTTCCCATAGCTAACAGGGTAATGACGAATGCAGGAATTGCAAGGATGTGGACCAGAAATGAGCCGCATCAACCAGAAGTACAAACTTACAACATTTCTGCTCTGCCTGCCTCATTCCCACTGATAAAAAGGGCTCTGTAAAGATGTCGCCAGCAGTTTGTCAGTTAGGCAACGTGTTTCTGCCGAAAATAGACAAATTATCGCACTTTATAAATCTGGTTGCGATAATACGTAAGTACCGAATGATGTTATCCTTCATGGAATCTCAGTGGGTATGTTTTGCTAGTGCAACAGTTTAAGAACAGGAAGCAATCAACTAAACTCTCCAAAAGAATTCAAAAGATAGTACTTTGTAAAGTGTTAAAAATCGGCAATGATTTCTACATCATGCTAAAAATAACGTTATCACAGCCAAACCAGAAATAAAGAAAAAAAAAAGTTTTGTTTTATGCACAGATCAAACCCCATAAACAATTAAATTACTTCCTTACCTAGCTTGATTTGATTACATGACCTGTTTCTCTATGGCTGCTCATTTGAAAATGACTCCAACAGAACTACCTAACTGAAAAAGAACATAGAACACAGAACACAATGGGGGAGGTATGTTTGTTAGGAGTGGATAAACTCCTACCAATGGGCAGCAGTCGACTGTTAGAAAAAAAAAAACATATTCCAAAGACTATGGAACTGGAAGGTAATTAGTTTCATTTTTCAATCTATGAATAACTGATTGGGGGGTGGGGGATGGCAGTACTCTAATCAAAGTCTAAGGCAGGTAAAACAAATACTGAAGAAAATTATCTAAAAGCACAGATTTATATATTCAGTCTATTTAATTAAGCAACACCATGAGTCCTTCTTTATTAAAACTGATTTACCCCCTTGTTAATGCTGCCTAAACAGCATACTTATGTTCTGTCATTTTATATGTACTCATCACTTATTAGACCTATGATTGAGTACAATGCCCCGTTCGGAATGTATCTGACCAGACACCTGCTGCAGCTTGAAAGGCCCCAAAAGTTCCTCACCAAAAGGATAAAGGGTCTCAAAAATATGTCTTATGCTGCCCGACTGAAAGAACTCCAGCTCTATTCAGTCTCATACCGCTTGCTCAGAGGTGACCTGTGCCTGACATATAAGGCCATGTCAAACCCAGATTTGATGAATATGCTTCACCTCAAAAAATCTAGATCCCTCAGAACCACAAGGGCGGGAGACTTAAACCTTGACACGGTTATAAATAGAACGTGCTGGAGGGACAGATTCATCACCCAGAGACTCCCTATGCTGTGGAACAAAATCCCGGTACATGTGAGGCAGAGCACCTCTCTGGTCTTGTTCAAGAGGAATCTTGACCAATGGATGGGAGATTGCAGATATACCCCAGGGATTACTTCAGCGTCACTGCTTGACAGAGGCACAGCAAAATGATAGGCATAGTTTTTATTCAAACTAAAGGGGTGGCGAAAGCCACATAACTATGGGCTAGGCTTATAAATGCCCTTGGGCAGATAGCCTAGTATGAACCTATGAACCTATGAACCTATATATGTTTGATTTGGTTTCAGAATTCCTTTAGGTCCTTTCTAGTCTCTAACACCTGTGTGTGGGGGGGATTGTAATGACCAATCATAGCATTTAATTATATGAGCTCTTCCTCTGCAACTGCTAGCTTGAAAATATGGTTTAAAATACCTAATAGAATTGCAAAACTACAGCAGTGCACGCGGGGACTCTTTATGGACAGTAAGTATAGCTAAACTATGGAACAGCTTCCCATTTGCCATCAGACAAATAAACAGAAAAAAACAAGCTTGTTAAGGCAAGATTGTTTTCCACACTCTGCAAATTTTGACAAATACCTTTAGACAAAGAAAGTCAAAAGCTGACAATTTTCATTTCCCCTACACTAAGCTTCTGTTTTAAAAGGGTACCATTTGGTATAACCTCAGGGCCTGAAATCTTTCAGTATAAAATGACCAATTGGCTTAAGAGTCTGCATGATGGTATTGCTGTTGTTATGGATGACTTCCTGATTTTGATCCAGAGAATTTCATGATTCAAGGCTAGAGGCAGTGCTACAGACAATCAAATATTCTGGATTAAAATTAAACTAGGAAAATATAGATAAATGCTTCTGGGCCAGAACAAGAGGCAGCAAGGTTGGAACAGTAGCCAAGTACTAAATCCATTTTTTGTGATGAATTTAATACTAGTCCTTGTTACTATTATCTACTGGAGCAAGTTTGTACTAGACCTTTCTACAATGTTCTGTCCTTCAAAAGACTTGTTTAAAAGTTTACCATAATCCTGTAGACATGCCAAAACCCAGGCTTTCAGTAAAGTGAAATATATGTGAACAACATCCCCATTGTTAGCATACTGTGATGTTACCAAACAGCCAGCAGTGAGTACAAATAGCAGTAGCTATGGCCTCAGTGCAGCATTATTCCAAAAAGATAAATAGGAGTTATGTCCTTTTGCCAATTGCTCTAGAATACAAACAGATACTGAAAAGAAGTAGAATGTGTCTTATACATGACCAACCTTTATCAAATACCAAAGATGTTATTGACTATTATGTGCAGTTCATAATACTGACAAGAACAGTAACCATAAAAAGACGAGAAAAATGTAAGCAAGACAGTCAAAAATATCTGGCGTGGCATGCTGTTATCCAACATGTGTGAAATGGATGGTCAAATTATTGGACAAAAAACATACAGCTTATGCATAAGTACGACACAGAACACACTACTCAGTGCATAATGGCTTGTTGTCATAATGAGGCAAAATAGTAGCACCCCAAGCTCAACAAGCAAAAGTGCTGTGTCAAATAAACAATAGTCATCAAGGTGTCACCAAATGTTGAGAAAGATCCAGAATGTGGTTGCCAAACATCAACCAAGATATTATCATCCTAGTGTCTGAGTAACAGTTCTGTGTTGTACATAAACTATAACTGCAATCTGAACTGTGAATGTCAACATTAGGTGAGTTTGAAGAAAAAGACTATCTTATTTTTGATTATTACTCATAAAACATACCAATAAGAAATATATCAACTAAAACTAGCCATTAGGTTAAAGTCAGATTAAAATGCCATCAAGGTATGGCCTACCTACTGAACTTCTTACAGACAATGGTACACTGTATAAGCCAAACGTTTCTCGCTGACTATAGCTTTACACATACTACACAATGTCATCATTATCTGCAGTCTCATGGTAAAGTTGAGAGAGTAATATAAACATCCAAGAAAATACTAAGGCAAGTAGATGCTCACAAAACTCTTATGGCAAATCAAGCTACCTCACACAGTGCCATCAGAGTTAACCCTTCACAATGCTTTGAAGACAAATACAAATTTTCATTCCAATGTTGGATCAAAACTTGAGCCTAGTCTTATTCTATACAAAGTGGTCAAGGACAATATCCCCAAACCCAAACCTTCATACAGAATGTTTTATTAAAAATGTCATTCTTTATTACCACTACCATTGATAAACCAAGTCAAACTGCCTAGCTGAATTTACAAGACAAGGAAAAATGGGATGCCACATATATATCAGTGCTGACAATTTCTGAATCAGGTTCTTAAATTATAAAAAAACAAAGACAGTGCCATCTTACTAGTTCCTGATGAGTGTCAACCTGAATGCAATGTTTGACAGAACCAGACAAAACAAATTGAGATGAAAATAATTAGACTGATGTCTAGCAGATCCATTCCTGTACCAATAACTTGTCTAACTCAAAGAGGGTAAAGACCAATCAGATCCAACATCATATAGACCCATTTCAATTTTAAACCAAGTTTATGTCTATAATAACTAAAAGAACGGCAAGGTTTTAACAAATTTGATAGATAATAAGGTTAATTTGGAGGACATATGACATATCAGATGCAAGAATTAAAGTGGAAGAGTTTGTCTTCCAAACAAATATGTTTGAACACAGAGACCAGGCAGGGGTGTCCTCTTTTCCCTTTTCTATTTGTATGTACTATTTTATATTTAGAGCCATTGGCAAAGAAATCAAGGGGGTCAAAAATCCAAAGATATAATTGGTATGGTAATCAAGAAAAGTTGTTTTTATTTGCAGATAATATTATTTTGTACTTGATGTTGTGTCTTTCGGCTTTTCCCAGTAAGGGGTCGCCACAGCAGAACTCCGGTCTGCTAATGATTGGCAGTAGATTTTTACGTACTGAGTTTCCAGCCTTGATGCACAACCTTCAACAAAGGTATGCCCATTCACGTATATCTCCACACAGAAGACGCTTTAGCTAAGAATCGAACGGGACAACATCTTACTGTGAGGCGACAACGCTACCGCAGCATGTTACATTTTGAGACAATTCTATATTTTTTTCAGAATTAAAATTAATGAAGATAAAACAATATCCATAAATTATATACCCACCACAAACTGGTCCAGCATTTGATTCAGCAATACCCTTATTTTTAGAGATACAATAAGATGAAGTATTAGGAATATACATTAAAAAGGCTCCTGCTATGGCAGCTAAGGAAATGTGGGAAGTGACTTAACAAAAGATAATACAAGAATTGAGAAACTGGAAGCTCTTGTTTATGGATATGGACAGTAGCAGTGAAAATGTTTTTAGTCCATTTAGTTTTATATACAGGTCAGGCATATTTTTATAAACAAGGGAAAAAGTTGTGAAAAATGATTAATAAAGAGTTGAAGGAATTTTTCTGGGAGAAGCGGCAAGAGTTAACTAGGATAAGTTGATCCTTCCAATAGAATAAGGTGGTTTAATTTTACCTTAGTATTTTAAAGCTACACAGTTAGGCTCATAAAAATAAAATAAGCAGAATGTTATAATTCAAAGTAGAAAGGGGTGATGATGCTGAAGAAGGAGTAGGGGTAGTGTTCATGAAATAATGAGACAAAGTGGGATTTTGGATGCAGATCCTTATTATATTCACAAGATTGCAGAAAATATTTTAAGACTGATAAAGGAACCAAGTTATTTGAGGCAAATAACTAAAGAGTAAAAGGTAATAGAGTGGGATGAGGCCAAGAAGAAGTTTGTGCTGCAGGCTAGAGACTACCTTCCCTACTAGGGATTGATATCAGAGTATAGGCAAAGAAAAAGGGACAGGCGAGTCTGCTTGCTTTGGTAGAGTTTCTAGTTGAATCTAGAACAGAAGCTGCTCTAAAAAGTGTTAATTAGTAGAACATATAAAATATTGTATGATAAATAGAGGAATCAATCAGAGAAGATTAGAAAATATTGGGAAAAGAGAGAGAGAGAGAGAGACTGGAAAAGCAATTTACAAGGGAACAGTGGAAGGTCATATGTATGGCCCCTCGGTTATGCAACAAATCCAGAAGGTTTAGGACTTTTGCTTGTAAGTGTTGCACAGATATTTGTATACCTCAAGCAGACTTCAGAATATCGTTCCCTAGGTGTATTGCAAATGTTGGAGATGTGAAGGGGAAGAAAGAGATAAATGGGAACATGTTTTTTTCAGAGTGAAATGAGTTGGCAATTTTTTTTAAATTCCCTACAGAGTGCTCTGCTAGAAATATTTTGGGAGCAAGTGGCTGTAACTAAGCAAATGATTCTTTTGAGCAGCTGGACAGGATCTGAACTGTATAAATATAGCAAGGCCTTATTAAATTGAATTCTATTGGTTGCCAACAACAATTACTACAAAATGGAAATCAAAATCTAAACCAACTATATATGAAGTACTGAATATTGTAAAAGGGACTAAAGAACTAGAAGTAGGATCTTTAGAAAAGGGAATGAGCAAATTAATTAGAAATAAATGGAATTTGTGGGAGCAATGCATGCAGAATAATGTTCAGTAGGAGGAGTGAGGTTTAAGGGCAAACAGGAATTGAACAATTCATGCAAATTTGGAAATGAATGACAGCTGTATAAAGAAAAAAATATATATACATATATATATGCAACATATTATGTATGTAAGTGAAAAAGTATTCATATGGTTGCTTTCTTTTGCATTATTGCACGTGTGCCTGCATCTTAATGATAGTTTAATAAAGGTGCCTAAAAAACAGAACTGATCTACCTCACCCAAGCATTCAAGGCAAGGGTGGAAATCTGAGCATTTGCAATGACAGACCATGTGAAATCCAACTAATGCAATTGAATGTGGCTGTCCTTGTTCCTGATCATTTTGACTCTATTTTGCTAGTGACTATAAAGTTCTATTTTTTGTCATAACAGTATGACTTGAAATTTTCCTCTTACAGGTTCTGAATATGTTCTTTAATTCTAGTCAAAATGGTTTTAAGGCAAGGAGTGAGTGTACAATTTGATTTCTGAGGTGGACAAATTCACTTTGACAGTTTAATAATGGCTAGAAATGTATGTTTGATGTTTCATAAATAATTTTACAATTTCTGCATAATGTTTATATGTACTTATATGGTCAGAGTGTTAAATGTATGATGCAACAGGCTACATTTAAGGTTAGTCTTAATAACTCCATGTGCAAATATACATCAGGGTTGAGTATGGCCCTGCTTGATTTGGGAGGTGAGCACTATTACATACTTGAAAAGGGAGGGGGGGCACTATCTTTTAAGTGTGACTGCTTAAAGGTATATGGTGTGGTATCTTATGCCATTTGTTTTTACTTCAATACCAGAGGCCTTCCTGCACCTCTCAACCTCTTGGTGCAAGAAATCTGGACAATGCCACAAAAAAAAAAAATGGGGATATATTTTAAATACTGCTTCACTAAGCTTAGAAAGTGACTAGAATAAAAAGGTTTGTGTCTGCCTCCATTTTTCTGATGGATACAAAGTCTGAAACTCAAATGTCTGTCATTATATAATGATTTCATTCCTCAATTATTTGTGTGAAAAACACAAATTTTATGGGGATTGAATCAAAATTATGAGCTGAAAATCTATACAGCTGAGTGGTATGGCCCTTTCGCGGAGTAGCTGCAGAAATTATAGTAGGTCTGAAAGGTGTTGAAAGGATTGTTGATGGCATACTTATTTGGAATGAAATGGAACATAACAATACACTGAGAGTGTTGTTGGAAAGGCAGAGACAAGCCACGATACCCTACACTTGGCTGGGTGGAAAGAAAATGAGGTCTAGACTTGCTATGTTGGATTCCTTGATACTGAACTCCCACATCGCTGTTCTATACAGGAATCTACTGCCAGTGTGGTTTTTGTATGTTCACTAGCAATAGTTCAGTTTGCATGGAATTTCTCTTTAATCCACAGTTGTGTGGCTCTATAATTGAAGCTTTGGTAAATTTATGCTCAGTGAAATACAGAAAAGGTAACAGCACAGATGTCTAATATTGTGTGTGTGTGTATATATATATATATATATATATATATATATATATATATATATATATATATATATATATATATATATCAGTCAAATGGCTCTCAGCTTTCTCCCCTCTTCTTCCTGTAAAAATGGGTGTTCCACAAGTCTTCATCCTTGGGCCACTTCTTTTTAATATATTTACCAACCTTCTCTACTCTTCCTGTCCTGGATCCTCACTGATACAATACACAGATGATTCTACACTTATCACTATTGCTGAATCACCATCTCAACTAAAATCAGACACACAGTCCTCTTTTAACTCTGTAGAAAACTGGCTATCTCAAAACCAACTTATCCTAAATCCAAAGAAAACTAAATTACTACTCTTTCTCCCTAGAAATCTTAACCACATAAAGTCTTCCTTCTCCATACTGTCACAAAATAATACTCAAATACAGGTGGACACCAGTACAAAACTATTAGGTGTTACTATTGATGATAGACTAACCTTTGATTTACATGTCAATAATTGTATCTGAAAAACACATCTCAAGCTAGGTCTCCTCTATAGAAACAAAAAATATCTTACCAAAACAGCAAAACTAACCCTTTCAAATGCCTACCTCTTACCCACTTTATTTTATAGCTCCCAAATTCTCACCAGCCTCAACACTGAACTACTAAACAAGTTAGAAACAACTTATAACAGGATTGCCAGATTTGCCACCCAAAATTCTTAAAAGTCCCATCACTGTCTCTCTCACTAAGAGAACTAAATTGGGTAGAATTACCTAACCTGCTTTGGTATAATCAGTTTCAGATTATTCATTCCATTCTCTGCAAACCCTCTTTCTGTCCAACTATCTCATCTCTAATCTCTCATTACCTACCCACTAGATTACTCCGCAGTTCTGAACAAGGCCTACTAAAAATCTGCAAACCAAGGACCAAAATGTGTCACCTAGTCTATAGGTTTAACCCTACCAAGGCCTGGAATAGCCTACCACTAGATATAAGATCCCCTGAACATCCCAATCAATTCAAAACTGCTACAAAAAATACCTTCATGAAAAATGGACTTGCTAATGTAATTATTCCCCGTAAACACTCCCCTATAACCTTCTACTTCTCTTCTCTCTTCCTTCCCTATAATAAACAAACTTACTACTTTATCTTCTCCTCTTGGTACATCACTGTACAAACATAACTAGTAAAATATTTCAGCTATGTAACTATTGTAAGATTATGCTCAACAGGGTTTTAAGGTTGAAAGTAATTCTGTTACAAATATGTAACATAAATAAGGTATAAAATAAAGCTTGCTTAAATGCAGAAACAGAGTTTAGTAATATGTGATCAGCATCCATACTAAGTGACCGTGGCTTGGAAAATAAGGAATCTGCTGAATGGACATTTTTTTCTTTACAAACAGGATGTATACAAGAGCAAAAATGCAAAATCTGCTTTTAAAGAACACCGTGACAATCTGTTTCTTTAAAAACATGTTTTTCTGCATATAAAAATAATGGACACAATATGTTTCCTTAAACAACAGGACATGTTTATGACACTGTTACAATCTGTTTCCTTAAAAAACATGTTTTTCTGCATTTAGCACAAGAACAGATGGAAAAAGTGAAAAAATTCAGTTTATGTCACAAGAAGTTACGTTTCTAGGTACTATTATAAAACCAACAGGAAGGTCTCCTTGCCCTATGCATTTACAAGTCATTTTACAAATGGAAGGACCATGGGCTACCAATTGGCAAGGCCCTTTTGAAGTAGTGGAACAAATTGGACCATTAGTATACAAAATCAAAGGAAAAAAGAAAAACAGAACAATGTTGGTACATAAAGATCAACTAAGAATAATCAAAAATAGTGAGCAATGTAAATCTGATTAAATGTATTCTCTTGTAGGTTTCCAACAGAGAAAACCATAATGAAATTTACATGGTTTAAAGTGCATCCTTTTGGAAATCCAGTTTTGGATGACCAAAGGCAAAATGATTCAACAATGGAATTTCTATTTAAAGGATGTTTTTTAAATTGATAATAGCTATCATACTAACTATTATTGTATTGCTTAGTATTAAATTGTATTTATAACCTGTTAAACTGTAAAGCTATACAAGATATGGTTTAAAAAACAAGAGATGATTTAAAATTGCTTTATTACAGCTATACAAGAGAGAGTAAAGATATGTAAAAAAATTGAACAAAAATGGTCACTATTTTTTAATATGTTTTTGGCAAAACAATGTTGGTATAAAATAGCATAAATGTTTTTAATTGCTGAGTATGTAGTTTAAAATAACAGAACATATGCCTCTGGTGCCAATTCCACTAGATATTTCTAAAGAGACATAAGAATTTTTCAATATTTTGCTTAATATTAATGTTATTAAATTTGTAAGATTAGACTAAATGTACTTTACAGTCTTTGTATGTACAAATGCAGAATAATTCAGTACAAATGATAGTCTTTGTATGTACAAATGCAGAAGAATTCAGTACAAATTAAATTAATGTCTAGCAATGAATATGTGTAGAGAAAAAAATGGGTCCATGATACCTACTAGATTGAAATGCATAAATAGCAGTCTGTATAAATACATACTGTACAGAATACATTATAATAAGTTCAAAAGTAATTTGTCTAGTTGTAATATTATCACTGATTTTAAGTTGGAGTCTTATTACTGGTTTTTGGACCATCATTTTATCTGTACTAGTATTGGTTACCCCAGTTAAAGGAAAATTAAATATTGTATTTATACATCTAATGGACTAATATGTAAATAGCATTCTTCAGTGTATACTTCACTGTGAACTAAAGTGTATAGGCAGTTTAGAAATGTTATGGTTAAAATGACATTGAAACTGTATATTTTCAGTGGTGTATAAATGTTTGCATTAGCACATAGTTCTTGTCTTTTATAGTTAATTCAACAGTTTCAAAAAGTTAATGAAACAGTTCTAAGTCATAAATTAAATTCTGTGATTGCAAAAAATAAATTAATCAAGTTAAAAAATAACATTAAAGCAGACACAGCTCATAATTGATGAAATATTTTCACAGAATGGTTTGCAAAAAGAAAAAATTGTTAAATACATTCAGTTTTGGTAGTAATATTTTTATATCATTGTATTAACTATGTAAAATTGCATTTTGATTTGTTGTATCAAAAAAGACTAAAGGTTTTGTTTCTTAATATGTTTTGTATATAATGTGATAAAAATACATATCAGTATAAAGTGTTCTGAGTGCATTAAAATAAAAAGAGGAAATTGTAAGATTATGCTCAACAGGGTTTTAAGGTTGAAAGTAATTCTGTTACAAATATGTAACATAAATAAGGTTATAAAATAAAGCTTGCTTAAATGCAAAAACAGAGTTTAGTAATATGTGATCAGCATCCATACTAAATGACCATGGCTTGGAAAATAAGGAATCTGCTGAATGGACATTTTTTCCTTACAAACAGGATGTATGCAACAGCAAAAATGCAAAATCTGCTTTTAAAGAACACTGTGATAATCTGTTTCCTTAAAAACATGTTTCTGCATATAAAAATAATGGACACAATATGTTTCCTTAAACAACAGGACATGTTTATAACACTGTGACAATCTGTTTCCTTAAAAACATGTTTTTCTGCATATAAAAATAATGGATACAATCCCCGGGATTCATGAAGCTCGGCGCAAGAACGGCGTTAGGCTTGCACTGACCGTGCAGCATAGAGATGGCGGAGTAGCGCCATATGCATATTAATGAAGGCTCGCTGTCACCACATCCACGTGCATAGGAAACGTGCGCGAGTGCATGGGGCGTGGACATATCGGCTGTTTACGTGCAACCTAAAATGCTGAATAGTACAGCCTGCCTCTAATAGTAATCACACCTGTCAGTGTCCGTGGATACTGAAACGTATGCAAAGCATCCAAGACAGTTTTGCGAACACAAAAATAAGAAGCAATCACAAATGCACGTAGCTGAATATTGAGTCCCCATCCCTCGAACAAATAACATTTAAAACCCCATGCCCGTATTCCATTGTAGTGTCAATAGTTATACCAAGTGGAAGTGAAACACATTTTGTTAGCACGCCACCAATAGCTAAGTCTAGCCCAATGGTCAGGGTTACCACCTGTCCCACATTGTGAGGGACAGTCCCCCTCTGGGCAGTTGTGTCCATACCAGAACCATTATAAATGTAAAACATCCTGCGATCGTAGGACATAATTATGTCCCATATCTTATGTAATAGTCACATACAATAGTTATTTCCATATGTAAAATACCTGCATGTTACAAGAAACAGAATAAGCAAGTAAATGAAACAGAAGAAGCAGCTAAACTGCTACAACAATAAGCTTACATTTAGGCATAAAACAAAAGTACTATCTGTTGTACTGACCATGGGTATGGGATGGCCTGAAAAATCTGGTGTGTCCCAAATATATCCCATCCTGGCCATATGAAAAGGTGGCAACCCTACCAATGGTCAGAGCATTTGCACAATAACTGGCCAGCCTCTTAATCCCCCCTAAAACCAGTGACCTTTGGAGGAAAGGTGGTGAATTACACTGAATGAATAATGACAATACTTGAGTAATAGACGTCATTTACTTCAGAAAATAAGTATTAATACATATGCTCTGATTCTGTCAGCGTTTCAAGTTAATAGTACTAATATTTTAAAAGTGTCCATGATTGTCCCTGATTTGTCTTGCCTTGTCCTTATTGCTGTTGAAATTAGTCCGTGAGTGGTTGAGAGGTCCGTACACATATGTACACCAACCAACTGTCACATTTGTTGCCAGTACTGTTGAATACCTGTAGTGAAGTCATATATCCTAGCTACCATCCATGCGGAATGTACCACGGATGGTGTAGTGGTCAAACTGGTGACTAAGGTGTGTCTGTTTCTGGGTCCAAGCCATGCAAGGGCCACTAATTTTATGTGATGCCCAGAATAATGTCCGTCGGATATAGGGAGGTAAAGCCACGTACAAGCAGACGTAAGCAGGGATGCACGGCGGACATTCAACAGCATGGGAAATGTAAATAGGTATGTAGGTGTATATGTATGTGTACATACATATATATATGTATATATATATTTATGAATGAACATGGTCACAATAAAGCAGCCGTAACAAATGTGAAGGGAAACACCAGCGGAACCCCCCGACCCCGTAGTGCCGAAATATCAAGCTGGTCAGAGGTGGGCAAACACCTGCATCTGTAAGCACAGGTAGAATGGTAACATTGGGACTAACTCTGTCCACGTGCTAATTCTGACTTTCAAATGGATACAAGGCTGTTCCGGTCTCCAGTCGGACAAGTCTAAACCTGGATGACCACATGAACACCCTGACAATCAAACACACATATGTGCCAGGACTATAAGCTTTGGAATTCTGAATATCCTCGGAGTGAGTAAACATGCAGCACGGGTCCAGAGAAGTAGGGAATAGGGAATGGCGCATGTGTAGAACTGCGGTTTTCCCAGCAGGAGAATGGATGCCTGCTGTGTAACTGAAGTGTTGAGGCATGTGTTCGGGTAACTATGAACCATGGGTATACATATAAATGAAGCAGAACACCAATAGTGTAGTGGTTAGAGCATCCGCCTAATGTAAAGGCATTCCCGGTTCAAGTTCGACTATAGCACACATAATTTGCCTTGTGGAATGAATGTCCCTGTGCTGTAAAGCCAACATTTAAACATGTAAAGGTGAACGTGTGTTTTGCATGGGGCCATTAACCAGATTCCTTCAATCAAAGTGGTACTGTCATAATGAATAAGGCACACATAAGCACAAATAAGCAGCAGTAAACATATGTAACTCACAGTAATCATAGGCGAGTGCACCTGCTTGGGTGTAAGCAGCTCCCACATAGGAAATGTATGTTTGTATGTACAGATGTAATTTATATACATATATATATATATATATATATATATATATATATATATATATATATATACACACACACACACACACACACACACACACACACACACACACACACACACACATATATATATGACCCCGAATCTTTCAAGACACAACTTTTCTCATTTCTATCTTTCAAACACAAATGCTCCTGCTTTCACCCTACATAAATACATATAAATTTCCCCATAGAGCCTACGAAACTCCTGCTGCAAACTTCACTACTTCCTCTCCTTTTCTATTTACCTCACACAAACCTAATCCATCACCTTCTGATCATTCAATTTCTCTCTCAACTCCTAGCATGTATATAACGCAACTATCCAGTAATCACTGATGCCTATTTCTTGACAATTGATTCTTATTGCTCTGAATGTAAAAACCTGCAACCTTTGTCTCATTGCATGTACAATGACAATTTATTTCTTTTACTATACCTGTTTTGTATGAATTCATACATGTATTTTACCTTTGCATTTGGCATTTTTTTGTAACCTCAAATTGTGTTTCTTGTGGAGCTTTTCTCCCCGGGCCTCCACTGAAAATGGGCACATTCTGGCCCAGTGGACTTCCCCGGTTATCCACAGACATGAAATATATACATATATATATATATATATATATGAAGAATGAACACCATAAGAATAAAGCATACACAAGGGTTGTTAAGGGAATCGAGAGCAACTAAGGTATTATATAGTGCTTGCAGCATATGTCAGATAAAGCTGCCCAAGAGTGAGCAGAGCACCACTATTCACACCACAGGCAGGGTTCTATCAGTGGGCATAACATCGTTGATCTGCTACATCTACATTACACACAGATGGAATGTAGTCCATGTTGAGATCACCTACACTTGTAAACCGCAAATGGCTGTAATCCAAAACACCAGGAAAGGCAGGTATGTGCAAATATAAATGGCGTGAGACCTTGTGAATACAAGAGACAGGACAAAATGTGTGTAGGGCTCCAAACGCTCTGGAGATGGCAATGTATAAAGGTGTGTCATGGCTGCGATATCAAATGGATAATGGCTGTTACGCGTGGAAACTATGGGTATGCGATTATGGATCCAGGAGTGCCAGGGTTGGTTGGGCCAGTTCCAATGGACCGCCCCGTGTAGGTCAGCTAGTACATAATAGGTATATATGCATACACACATGCAGACAACAATATGTTGAAGTACATTCTCTGTAATGCATACACTCCGTTTATTGACATAAATAATATGAATGTGCACAGACAAACAAAGTCAGTAGCTAGAATAATAGGCTGTGCAGATGTGGAGCAGGTCAAATGACACTGTATCACATCCCAATTACCATTGGTAATCTGTACATGGACATATTGCGACATCTGTCCACTGCATAACGTGACAAATACCGATTACAAGATAACCGGAGTGAAGTGTCGGTGTCATAATGACTAAGGCAATAGTATGCTGGTGAAGCATATATAAAACCCAATACGCATGTGTAAGTGCGTATCAGTGGGAAATGTATTGGTCAACGGACACACAGATGTATATATATATATATATATATATATATATATATATTCATATATATATATATATATATATATATATATATATATATATATATACATACACACACATATATACATATATATATTGTTGTATCTTTCGGCTTTTCCCGGTTAGGGGTCGCCACAGCAGAACTCCGGTCTGCTAATGATTGGCAGTAGATTTTTACGTACCAAGTTGCCAGCCCTGATGCACAACCTTTAACGAAGGTACGCTCATTCACGCATATCTCCACACAGAAGATGCTTTAGCTGAGTATCGAACGGGACAATGTCTTACTGTGAGGCGACAACACTACCGCAGCACCACCACCGCAGTTTATATAGATATATATATATATATATATATATATATATATATATATATATATATATATATATATATTCATATACACACACACACAAATATATATATATATATATATATATATATATATATATATATATATAGATATATGTGTTACTGTAAATATACACATGTACATACCTAGGTTACGTTACAGCAATTACGGGTAACATATGTTCAGACCAGGCATATGCTAGTGGGAGGATGTTTGGCTACCAGTATGCGAGTATTGCAGTGGTAAAGAAATGTGGAGGCTAACCAAGTGTAAGAAGCTGTAACCAGAGGTCAGCAGTGCTTAACACCATACAAAACCATGCACAACCGCTCCCAACTGCTTCAATGTGCCTTACTCCCTCCATATCCAATGGGCTTGTTCTGCTCGCAAACAAATAACCTTCCTTTGCAAGTGTTGGTAGCAACACCCTGCACACACAGCTAATGTTAATTACCAATACACCATGGCAAATATACAGACAATAGACAGTACCACACACATACCATACAGCACAGTCATCCAACAGTATAGCAATGTACCGGCAGATAGGTCCAGACCACTGGTGTTTGCAGACCTGGCCTTTTTGTGTTTACATGTGTGAGCATGCCCAGTATGACCATTCCACATGTTGTCGACTGATATTGCCGTCATACCTTCATGTGTTTGTGCATGCCCAGTATGGCTAACTGTATCACATGTGTTACATGTCCAGGTAGTCTGTACTGTTGTGCCGACCTCTGCGTTGTACACTGACAGGTGGCATGCTGTGTCTGCAGGGTATCCATCGGTCATGTGACATTGACTGTTGCTACATTTCTGCACAGCATGGGGGGACGGACATCCGACTGTATCCACATTCCTACACACCACTGAGGGGGGGGGGGCGCACCTGACTGTTGCTATATGTGTACATTGGAAGGGGGGGCACACCTGACACTTGTACACTTTTGCTACTACTGTACTGGTATGTCAGGTACTCCATTTCAGAGTGTAGACCTACCTATTGTGCTGGCTAGAGGCATACCAGTGTACTCCAGATCTTAGCTTTAATTACCAACATATTAGTTTCAGACGTCCTAGCCTTCACAACCTACATCCAACTGCCTGGCCTGCTGTAGTCTGTCTATGTGGGTCTGTGGGGGGGTTCATCCATAGGGAATATTCAGAGGCCATAGTACAGCATTTGTCTGTGTTGTTCTACACCTGTCCAGCTGGTTGAGACTTGTGTGGGCTGTATGGACACACATGATGCTCAGCCCATTACCTGCAGTGGGTTATGACACCCTGTGTACTACTGGCTACTATGGTGACCCCCGTATGTGCTACAGAGGTCATGGTGCCACTATGGACGTCTACTGTCTGTTGCCTTAACATTCGGCCACAAAATTCCCTTGCATGCTCACATCCATACCATAGCTACAGGTACCAATACATTCTAATTCAACTGCCAATTGGTAGGTTGATTGACTTACCTAGAGGGTGTGCCAGACCTGAGGATGATGCTGGAGGGCTGCCTATGTCGGATGCACATAGTGCACTTCCTATACATGGCTGAGCACAGGTAGTGTCATGTTTGGCATCCCTTTTACTGTCTGTGCGAGTCAGAGAGGGTGACATTCCCTGGGTCCTTACTGTGTCAGTGCATATGCTATGTGTTGCCTCTTTGCCAAGGCCAGGTCATACTGGGCATGCCTCTTTCCGCCTAATGAGTCCGGCTCAGGTTGTTCCTCCTCCGAGTCACTCTGTGCCTGTACAAGCCTTGGCATTGGTGGAGGGCTGTGTGGCCCTGCCCCATGCTGTTCCTGCTGCAGCTCTTTCCCCAGAATCATATTATGTAGCATAGCACATACCATAACAATTTGGGTGCATGTAGCTGGTGAATAATGCAAGGCTCCACCGGATGTGTCCAGACACCGGAACCATGACCTGAGCATCCCAAACACATGCTCTATCATATGTCTGGCCTGTGCGTGTGCCTCATTATGGCATCATTGTTCATGTGTGTGTGCATTTCTGATGGGTGTCATCAGCCACAGCTCCAGTGGGTACCCAGCATCCCCCACTAGGTGACCGTAGGGGATGCCCATATTGGCAAAGCTGTGGTACAGCTGCGTCAGATGCCATATATCAAAACTGTCATAACTTCCAGGGCAGTCAGCACACACATTCAGTATAATGCCCTTGGCATCGCATATGACCTGGCAGTTGATGGAGGGGATGCCCCTGCGGTTAATGTAGGCCCTACCCTGCTCACCGGGTGGTGCATTGATGCATATGTGCATGCAGGCTATAGCACCCACTACCCCAGGGTAGTCTGCCATTTGGTGGAAGAGACGCATATTGCTGGTCAACACCTCACGTGTGTTGAGGAAATGTACATGCTCACTGGCATGTGGTGGCATGGCATCCAGGAACTGGTGGAATACCCTGGATGCAGATGCCTGTGAGATCCCCATGATATCCCCAGTTGTGCTTTGGGAGGTACCGGTGGCTAGTATACCTAGGAAAACACATACCTTGGTATCCACTGAGATGGGTTCCCCTTGGCCTGTTCAATGTGTCAGGTGTGGCTGGCACAGCTCAACAATCTGCTGTAGGAGGTCTCTGTCCACCCCATAGCGCTCCACTATCTCCAGCTCATGTAGCCCCTGGTAGGTTACCCTGGGTCTGTACAGTCTTCTCTGAGGGTTGTTCAGCAGCATTCACATCCTCACCACCGTCAGCCTCCTGCACATGTTGGTCTATGTTGCCTGCTGCAGCCCTTCTCATTTCGTAGGATTGTTTGTTAAAATTTCACTGCATGTATACACCGGTGGTGTAGAGTGTGGAAAAACCTGAGGGGATGGTGCTTGCTCACTTTATCATAGTGTTCTGGGCTGGGCTGGTCTGCTGGGCCTGTAATCTGCTGATTCTGATAAATATTACATGTTTGCCCAGCTTGTTCACCTTGACTACTCTCCTACTGCTGTTGTCCCTCCCAGTTGCACTAGGCAGGTGTAGATGCACCCCTAGCTTAGGCGTGCTAAGCTAGGAGTAATCCTGAGACACAGGGCTCCAATCTACATACAGTATGCCTGACACCCCCATGCTTTCACCTATATTCGAGTCTTGCACCCGGCTATCTATACACATGCACTCTTGGGACCTGCATCACACCTTGGCGATAAACGGGATTCACTATTTTCCACCTCGTTTGCATAGTATTGTCTTCTAATGCATAGTTACATGACCCATACTGAGCCTCCCCAAAAGTGACCACTGCTTACTGTCACGCAGACCCACACACAACTGGTTAAAAGCGCCTTACTATCACCGTATTCAATGTCCCTTGTTCTTCCCAGCAACAAAACAACCGAACTCCGGATGGCTCGAATCCGGGACCGTGCACCCCACAGACGATGTGCTTTACCACTAAGCCATGGCAGATATACATACATCTGAGGTTATCACGTACAGATCATCCAGCACAGGCATTCAGCAGTATAGGACATGTATTCCATCATGTAGATTTATGTGTGTTAATGTCCACATATATATATATATATATATATATATATATATATATATATATATATACATACACATATACATATACACACACATACGTAGGTATAGAATATATATCTCAACAGTGGACCATGTGACATCAAAGCAATAGATAAGAATGAAAAGGAAACCACATGCGCCTCCTGCATTATGTACTGGTGTTAATATCAAGGCAAGCGTGTTTCTGTGCGCCACACGGGTTCAGACTGTATTAAGGGTAAGATTAGGGCTGTTGACATTACTCACCAGACCTATTGCCAAATGTATGTGTATGTCTTGCCAACCCAGTCTTTTGGCCGATTGTGACATTTATGGCCACTATATAGGAAAACAACAAAACACACTCCTCAACACATCTAGTAGCTAGCCACTCACAGACACCAACATCCAGTAGCTAGCTACTCACAGACACCATCACATAGGGTATGACTGCCAAACACACATACCTGTCATGCCTTGGAATAGAACACCTACCTGTCTATTCTATCACACTACAGCATTACACAGTTACAGAACGTGCTACCAAGATTACTGGGACACAGCACTCCCAGAGGTGAACTTCTAGGTGTGTGACATCATCAGCATTGGCAAAGTTGGTGATAGGGATTGTATGGAGTGTGAGCAGTCTAAAAGCATTATTCCATCCCCAGGCAGACGGACACACACCCACACACAGTTGGCATGGCTGGGATTAGAACACCGACCTAACTACCTTATCACACTACAGCATTACGCAATTACAGAACACGCTACTGACATTACTGGGACACAGCACTCCCAGAGGTGTACTTCTAGGTGGGTGACATCATCCGCATTGGCAAAGACAGCGATAGGGATTGTATGGAGTGTGAGCAGTCTAAAAGCATTATTCTGTTCCCAGGCAGATGGAGACACACACACAAACTTGGCATGGCTGGGATTAGAACAGCGACCTAACTATCTTATCACACTACAGCATTACGCAGTTAAAGAAAACGCTACCGAGATTACTGGGACACAGCACTCCCAGAGGTGTACTTCTAGGTGGGTGACTTCATCAGCATTTGCAAAGACGGTGAGAGGGATTGTATGGAATGTGAGCAGTCTAAAAGCATATTTCTGTCCTCAGGCAGATGGAGACAAACACACGCCAGTGGTGGGATCAGGACAACTGCCTATCTTACAGACCACTATTACAATACTACATAGACATGAGCCGTGCCACAGACACTGCACCTTTCAAGACTGTCAATATGACCTTCTAGGAAAGCAGACATCGACATGGATGCTAGCACTTATGATATACATACCTGTGAACCTGTGTGTTCAATGTAGGAATCCATCCTGAAGTGGGGTATGGCCATCTGTTGACTGGACGACTACTATCGCTATACAGGGTTACAATGGCCATGTCCATACACATAGAGGCACATAACTGACAAGGTGTCACTGGGCATGCTCACACACTTAGTAGCACATGGCCGTTTGGAATGCACTATGTGTCCATCTACATAACGTTATACTGGGCATGCTCACACACTTAGTAGCACAGGGCTGTTTTGTATACACACTAATTCTAAACACGGAAGGGCACAGTGGCCATGCTATTACAGTTAGACATGAACAACACATTGTAATGGACTCCAGTGTCGATAGTTGTCATTGTTAGCAGGAATACTGCACTACATATATCTGACACCGGTCTTCTACACAACATCTGCTGCTGTCCATCACCTTAGATGTACCAATCTAAACCTGGCACACTACTACCACCCGTGGTGATGTCCTGCCAGGAGTGGCTACTTCACCCATATAGTGCCATTCATAGTATAATGTCCTGAGACAAGGTTAACACCCTGACACCTACAGGACAACTGCATTGTATGTGTATGCTAAACAGTGCTAGATGTGTAGCGTTTGTAATCACAGCTGCCCAATGTAGATCCAACAATGGAGAATACTGACATCTATGCAGTGAGGAACACCTGGCTGAAGGCTCAGTTGTGCACAATAGCACTGCCACCGTATACCTCGGATACAGACATGTGGGCCATAACACAGGTATAGACTGCTTCAGGTGGTGGTGTCCCCATGTACATGAAGGCCACTCACATGTACTGACCAGTGCACCCTCAAAAGGCATCACTAATGTGTCAGGTGCAGATCACAGTGTCAAAAGCCGCATTCTAGGATGTAGCCCTCAGACATCATCATGTCCTTGGACCAGCAACACACATCCATACATGTGGTAGGACATATAATAGTACAACACCATGTGACCCATGACCATTGCACTGTACCTAGCTCTACATCAACTGTGCAGACTACCCATGTACTGACACAGTTGCATCATGTGTTATGCAAAGCAATGATACCACTGTTCGTAACCAGGTTGGCTGTACACATAACAGGGGCCCTGGGTCATATACAGCAGTAACAGATGACTGTTGCTGTACAACCAGTAAACACCCTCATGTTTGGATATGACATACATGTGCCAGCCATGGATATGTACATGCCACACACAC
This sequence comes from Protopterus annectens, assembly GCF_019279795.1. NCBI lineage: Eukaryota > Metazoa > Chordata > Ceratodontiformes > Protopteridae > Protopterus > Protopterus annectens. Next base: position 889,481,269 of record NC_056734.1, read on the forward strand.
ACACAACACATATGTATATAGCATAGCTGTTGCTATCCTTCGTGCAGACAGGTGGCTACAGCAATTACACACATGCACATGGCTGTTGAATGCTAACGGTACATAAGGTGTGATATCAATTTTGACTAAGTTAACATTCCCTCTGTACTGGTTACCCATGACAACTATCATATCATACAACAGTCCATGTGTCATGTATGTCATCACACATGCCCACCAATTGCAATGCCTACAAACATGGCAACATGACAGGAATGTAGGACCTACACACATGTACATGTAGTGGTGTGCATTCAGCTACAATGCATGTGCAGTAGCTGATGTTTGCAGGTGACGTGTGTCTTACTACAACATGCAGTTGCAATGCAGCCCCATCATTGCCAACTGTATATAGTGATATACTGACAGTATGGTAAGATGTACATCAGGTATGGATGGATGTGTGGACATAACTAAGTGGTGGGCCATCTTTGCAGATGGATGCTTGCTGAGGATAGCTCACAGGTGTGTCACAAGCAGTCCTACAATAACATGTGCAAACACTAAGTTATGGTTCTGTTAATTGAAGGGGAATACATACAACCTACATAGCGGTCAGGGTGTCACTGACTGTAAATCACTTGACACCTGTAAAACTTAAGACCTCCCGTGTGCATATATCAGCACAATTGCCAAAGGTAGCGTCGGTACAAATTGTAATGCGGGCAATACTGCTGCATGTCTGTCAGACGTATCACAAGATATCAGGTGTTTGATTCACAGTATTGCCATGTGTGTTTGCTTGTGTGTCCATATATGCCATGTATGGTGGGGAATACATCCCAATTGTTACTCACTCTCCTGTTCACTGTTGTAGAGATATGTAAATACTACATTGTAGAAATCAAGACATAGGCAGGGGTGGGGTGTGTATCACACACATGTGAGCTATCTGTATGTGCATGACATAGGTGCATTCAATTGTGGACTCCACAATGTGTGTGTGTATGTATGTATGGCTGTCTGGTCCATGGAGTGAGGATGTATGTTACCATAGTGAACAGATAGGACCCCTAACCCCTCCAGGTGATGCAATCTACTACCCTGTTGATGCCATCGATCTTAGGCATTACTGACTACCTGTACATGTGTATTCTCTGTGTCACGTCATGTAGGTGCACAGTACTGTAATGGTGATTACCATATAGGCAGGGGTCCTCACCTCAACACTATCAAGTGTGTGTGTGTGTGTGTGTGTGTGTGTTACAGTGTAGTTGACCCCGTGAGTGTGGGCGTGTTACTATGTGTCTGAATACATGTGTACCTGTGTGTGTGTGTGTGTGTGTGTTCACATCCTGTAATGTGAATGTGGATTATTGCAACACATTGAGGCCTCAAGCTATCAACTGGCCTCTACCCTTGTTATCAGCTAGACTGCTATGTAAACTTCCTGTCCCATGTAACTGTACCTGTGATGTTACCTGGTATGGATGTCACGTCTCTAGCCACTGTAGCTTAGTACACAGCTCCCATGCTCCTGGATCAGTAGATGTGTAGCATCTTTGGAATATCAGCCTTTCTAACAGTGAGGTTGAAGCTATGAATAGCATACTGGTATTGCCATACATACCTGTGAGTAGTCCACATTTACACATGGGAAACTAACTGCAAACACTGACACTCAATGGCACATGCAATTAGACCTGAAGGAGCAAAGCAGGACATCATAACCAACATGCTGTTACTGTTGTTACCAAGACACATACTGTGAACAAAAAACAACGCATTCTAAACATGTACTACATGGTATGTCTGCTGCGTGTCAACAGTACACAACAATTGTAATCTGCACTTATCTCCCTATTCTGTTCACCCTGTGCATCAGACCATATGAGCATGTCCTTGCACCGATGGTGTGGATGACAGGGATGTGGCACAGGCATCATCATATGCATATGCACAGGGTGATAATGTTTTCCAGGGGCCTAGGCTGCACCACTGGATGACATCATGTGTGTGGATTAGGGCCTGTGATCTAATTGGCCATGTGTGGCTGTTATGCATGTGTGTGTTGCGATGCCCTACAGATGTTTCTGGTGTGTGTGCGTGTATGTGTGCACACAGTTCTGCCATGTGTCTGGCCTACACAGGGGTATTATTGACAGCTCCAGACTGTACAGACCAGGTTTTACAGCTTATGGTGTCTGGCCATGGCCATGTGACCTGTGCCTGCCAGGGGTTGCATGGGCACTACCAATCAGAGGTGCAGATTGGGTACTGTCTGATGACACATGTCCATTGGAACCGTGTCCCTGTTGGGACCATCCAGGGCCATGTGCACATGGCCTGCTGTGTCCTGGTGTGGACAGCGCAGCACCAGCTGCACTGCTGCTGCTACCGCCACTATGGGAGCGGGCATGTGAGGAAGCCCATTCACGTAGACCTGCACCAGGTGACATAGCTGGCCTATGTCCACGTGCCCTACACCTCACTCCTACCAGATGTTCCAGCACAGACAGCTCACGCTCACAGATTGTCATGCCACGGTCAAGGATTCCAACCATATCACCCAATTGTCTGTCCAAAACCTCATCAATCTGCTGTTGAGCATTTTCCATTCCCTGGATGTTGTTCTTTAAAGAACGGATAGCAGCCCTCTGAAGCCTCTGCCCTTCCCTGTTCTGCCATTCAGCACATGCCTGTGCCGCCATTACAGCCTGAAACATGTGTCTGATGACACCAGCTGCTGCGCTGTGTCCTGCAGGGGTATGTCGGCCAGAGGTCCTCCTACATGCGGCACTGGCCACATGCCTGTGTGGCCCATCTCCAGTCATTTGCCTGATACCATGGTGTGAATACACACCTTCCATAGCCACCTCACTTTCCTGTTCCAAGCTACCACATGCCAACTGTCTTTCCTCTATGACCACTGGTGATGGGGTATGTGTTGGCATGAGATCTGTGTGTGGGAATGAGGGGGATATAGGTGGAATGGCAACCACTGGCACAGATTCAGCCCCTGACAACCCTGCCTGTGCCTCAAGCATATGTTTATCATCACTGCTAGAGTCTGTGGGGACAATAACATCAGATGGACCGCAGGAGGGTAATGCACCTACATCACCTGTGAGGGCAAACAAAGACTCTACATTATAATACAGACACACACAGACACACACAGACACACACCATGCATGTTATTTGACAGCAGGCATGCAAAATGCATATGATACAGCAGACGGCATGCAGCTCAGACAATAATAGTGGTAGTTATCATACATCCCTGGGTTGCACACAACAGCATGCATGTGTCATAGCAGAAGCCATGCATTTCACACAATCATGGTAGTAAGCATGCATCCCTGTGTTACACCATGTGGACCAGCACAGGTCAACAGTACACATGGCTGATGTGTGGCATATGACCTTGACATTAACATGTAGTATGACATGTAATCTGCTGACGTGTGCATTGACATGCATACATGTTTAACACAATGGTGTCCTGTCACATATGCAGTGGGGTAATGGTGTCACATTGCTGTGTTGTCTGTCCGCCCTACAGATAAAAGCACATTTAGCAGATGTGCATGACCATTGCAGGGCATTATGAGGCATTTATATTGCTATACAGTGTGAATTACAGACAGTGCATAGCCATGATTGTGTGCATAAACAATACATATATACTGTGGATTGTGACCCATGTCGCTGAGGTGTATGCACTCTTAACCATAATATGGAATGTGTGACACAGGTCACCGATGGCCATACAGATGATACACCTGCACATCTGCAAACATATTTTAGCTGCCTGGCAACCATGTCCACACATGGCAGACTTGTCAATACACCATGTCCCACATGACGTTTGTGTACCACACACACAAGGTGCATGGCTGACAGTGATGTCCAACAGTAGCAAGGGACATGTACTGTATCTGTGGCCTGATGTGGTTTCCTGTGTATGTATGTGGATGCTGTACAGGTGACTACTGTCATGCTGTGACACAGTCATGATGTTCAACACATCTTATGTGGTTGAATGATGTTATGCCTCCACAAGTTGTGCACAGGCCTGAAGGATGTCCAGTGTTCCACATCTGCAATATAACCATTCAACAAAGGCTATAGTTGGACCATGTGTAGCCAATGTACAACAGGGTGTACACACAAACACATCACATCTACTGTGTGTTGCTACATGTCTCTGACCATCCTCCATGGCCATGTGTGAACATGTGTTGGCCAAATGGTTGTGATGGCCATCTATCTCACAGGTCTGTGTTGTCCCATATCACATACACCCATATATGTCATATACTCCACTGTCCACAGGGTTATGCAGACAAAGGGTTGTATGTTTGGTATGTGGGGTATGTTTTATGGGATAGTGAGACAGTCTTGCAGCCGGCCCACTACATGTCATGGACATGTCAGATGGCACATCACAATGTGTGCACTCATAGCAGGGGCATAATCCACAATGGTGAATCCTGTGGGCTGCCCATACTCCAGCTCACTGTGTAGTACTGTTTGTGTACCCCACATGTGTAGTTCTGATGTGTAGTACATGTTCCTACATTGAACAACACCTCCACCATTGTATGCACAGCTGTCCACACATCTAGCAATGACAGTTTCTGAGGTTTCATGTCAGTGTTTCACATAGTTTGTAAGTATTGCACATGGGTAGCCATTGTGATGGATTGCAGATGCGACCTGTATGTTGTGACCGGACCATACATTATGTATACATGTGTTAAATGGCCACATGGTGAGTAGATCTGTGCATTAACATGCCTGATACTTATAACTGTCTCACCTGCAATGGCCTGCTGTCTTAGCGGAATGCCAGAGGTAACTATATAGGGGTGACACAGCAGTATGATTATTATCCACACCTGTATGACAGCTACAGGGTGCATTGTGCATGTTAACACATTTGTGAGTACAACATGATGTACAATGGAGTATGCACATGTGTGGATACACAGAGTAGCATACTATAGTATGTGGCATGTGTGTATACATGCCTTGCATATGATGTTACATTACATATTGTACAGTGACACATGCAACTATATGGGATATAATAGTTATATGTGCAGTAGTGACTTACCAGGCAACTCCAGGGTCAGTGGTTGAGAGACACCCACCTCCACGATGTCAGCTAAGGCTTGTGGATGCTGTCCTGCCAGTGTCCCAAGGTTGGCCAGTAGCTCCGCGGTACATGTGAGTGGGGGCTGGGTTGGTGGCCCACCACCTGTTGCACCTTGTTCCCTGGTGATTGCATTTGCACGCTGTTTCGCCCATCTGATTAGGTCCGTACAGTGTCTGCGCACCTGATGGTATGTGCAGTTATGGCCACCCACATCATTAACCCTCCTGCAAAGTTCTTGCCACAGGTCATCCCACTGCTGTGCATCCTGTGGCACATGGCTAAACAGGATATTGTAGTTGTCTTGGAGGTAAGGTATAACAGCCTCATCCTCCAAGTGTGTATAGGCTGGTAGCCTTGCTTGTGGCATACCTGGAAGACATAATGATGGAGACAGGTCACAGTATCTCAGAGATGCACAGAGATACAGCTGCACATACATGTGTATCACATTTATTATGTATAAATAATTGTCTTTACAAATCTTCATGACACTGACACTACTGACATGTTTGTGTCACACACATGTGACACCCAATGGGGATTGGATATTATCACCATATATGTGTGTCACCTGATTACATTGCTCATACTCCATATGGATGCTGTCTTGATGTGGGCATGTCTGCTTGCCTGTACTGGTGTTCTTACCTATCAGCACATGCCTGGATATGTCCAGATTGATGCTGTTGACCTTGATGTTGTGTATATGTCACATATAAACACATACACTGCCTTAACGGACATGACCTGTGATACTGCAGACATGCACATGGAAGGCTTTACATGCATGTGTTTTACCATATACATATACACGGCACTTTACAGCAGTTCAGCATCCTGCCACGTATCGCCTGTGTTGCACATGGGATACACATGGAACACTGGCTAGCCTGATGGTATTTGCAGGGATAGTTATCAACTATAGCATGTATAGCCAAGGTCATCTAGTAGTCTGTATGCCCTGGGCCATGTATGAGCCTAGGATGTAAGGTTACCTAACTGTAGCCGACAGCCGTGTTTCCTGCACCAGGTGAAGCAGTGCCACATAACTGATCCACATGGGTAATGATACATCAACCATGCGGTCATCACACCATGTCTGATAGAGGTGAAATGTGCAGCTTTGCTGGACAGGGTTGCATAGTATGGCAGGAGTATGTAACGTGTATGGCACACGGATCTGTCCAGTATGTGGCGATCCTTGTACTAGGAAGGTGGATGTCCATGATGTATATATTTGAGATCAGGATATGTACATGTAGCATGTCCAACATCACAGTGTTGGACATGGCTTTATGTAGGGTAGGCATCATGCTACATAGTGGAGATGAGGATTGTGAAGGCTGGTGTCAGCCATCCAAACATGGCCAATACCCCTTAAAGGTGATATGTGATCCGATATAGGTCACTTGAGTGATGAGTATGGCTGAATAATGATATCTATATTCATGGATGTTACCCTGTCATGACTAGGGTTGCCACTTTTGACTACCTAATAGGCTTGGTGATGTCACTAGCTCAGGAAGGTAAACTGCACAGCAGCATCCCTTACACACAGTGTCCATTATGTTGACCGCTGCCTAGGTGGTAGTTCATGGGTACAGGGTTATTAACCTAGCGGTGACAATGCAATATGCAGCTCTCAGATTGTGCACATATGTCACACACCTCACCCACAAAGCCCCTTCTGTATGTTGTCCACAGCAATGAGTCAGCTATTGCTCCTAGGTCATAGCCATTCACATACTTACATAGGCAGATGCCTCCCATTTGTCTGTGTGGTATGGGCTACAATGAGGGGGAGTACAACGTATTAACCCTGTTTTACTGTAACTGGCACTGGTGTGATATGCACATATTAATCAGACACCTTCTGTAGTGTTGGTTTTGTCAACAGTCCATTGGCAGAACACACTTGTGACATACGAATGTACATCTAGTATACTAAGTGTAGGTGGAACACAGTATGGGTGATGATGTCCTATGACCTGTCACAGGTATGATATGCAGTGTGAAATCATCTGTACTGTCATCTACATCTGTACTGCTGACAACATATACGTTGATTAAGGTTCATGGCCTTTCAGACCAGACTCAGCAGGGTAGTAGTGCAGTGCCTCCCATTATGAGTGGTGTCTCCACTTTGTGGGTTGTGATAACTGTTGGTGTGCAGCATTCAGTGTTTTCACAGACATGAAGCTATTTTTTACATGATGTGTATGTGTAGAGCAAACTGTTTTGCCATATGTGTATGATACAACCAGGGATGTGGACAGGTCCCATGCAGCCTGAGTGCACCTTGTACCATCATAGTTATGGTTACAGGGGTTCTGTAGTGTACATGGATATATGATTGTGTACCTGTTGGGGTGGCAGTGTGTTTATGTTATCCATCACCCTATCTGTATTGCTTATTCATGCTCAGCACTTGTTCAGAACATGTAAGCACTTGAGCTACTAATTACTATAGCACTCAATCCTCCTCATTACCTACAGGTAAACACTGTTTGTACTTACATTTCCCACTTGCTTAGAGTAAAAAAGCTCTTGTACACACTTTCCTCACTTATCTAGTGGGAAATAGTTATATACTCAGGCATGTCCAAGTGTCAATTCCCAGTGTTCTCGCCTGTCTATATGATGAATATGGGCATCATGAGGCAATATAGAAATTGTCTCGTGTACACAGTCAATACTCCCCTCCTAACATACAATGCTACAACCTGTGGGAGATGCACATATCTAGCCATGCTAGAGGTAAAGCTCTCTCCAACCCAGACTGAACTTGACAATCATGTGGGGAAGTTAAACATTTGCACCACACCACACTCATCACATAGTCTCACTAAATCTCCACCACCACAAGCCACACATAGTAAGACAACAACATTTGTGGATCCTCTCAATACTACTCTGTCCAGGCAACAGAGAACTCCAAAGCAGAAATGCAGGCAGCCCCCATCCCCCAACACAACACCAATGACTTATAGCCCACAGATTCAGTGTGCCCATCAACCACAGCCAATAGGGCAAAATAATGTACCCAACACACTAGTCATAGGTGACTCTATAGGCGGTCACACTGATGTCCCACTCACCAGGCTACACAAGGAGATAGATACTGTGAGCTGCCTGTCGGGTAACAGGATCCACAACATAACCTATGCACTCAGGTCACTCCTCAACAGGTACAATATGACTGTGTCATTGTCCATGTTAGTGTGAATGCCCTGAGATGTACCTTCCTGGACTACATGTAAAGAGACATGGAATAGCTCTCTGATCTTGTAGCCCAAGCAGGTATCACCCTAGCCCTGAGTAGCATTCTGCCATCATCCAGACTGATAACACAGTACAAGGACAAAATGATTTACTTCAACAATTGGCTATGCTTCTGGTGTCATTCCAAGGGTATCCAGTATCTGTCTGCTTTGAATGACATGGTCGACAGAACACAATGCTTTGGCACAGATGGCCTGCACCTGTCGGCCCTGGGATTTCGGATAAAGGCTAAGGCTCTTGCTGCTCCTATAGTGCCTGTTTTAGGCATGGTTCAAATAACATATTCACCACCATAACAGGAACAGGCAAGCAAAACCTGAGGGTAATGCTACTCAATGCTTGACGTCTTCATCTCAAATGCACTCACCCGAGGCACTCCTTGTAATGGACCACTTTGATATCTGTGCAGTGACTAGGACCTGCTTCTAGGCTCCTGAGAGCACCCCTGCACTACCAGGCTATTACTCATACCACACCTTTCAGTCATGTAACCAGGACCAGAACATCCACGGTGGAGGTGTGTCCATATTTCCTAAGGATATCCACACCTCCAGGCTAGTTGCTTAGCACATTGCATCAGAGGTTATCCAAGTGCAACTAACTCTGGCCATAACTGCTATACAAATTGTAGCTTGCTACAGAACCCCCAACATACCCCAAGGTTAACGGTCCCATCTTCTTGGTGTACTGGAAATTAGGGTTTAAACAGACACACTACTGATGTGCGACTGACACTACCCCACCATTAACTAGGATACCTACTCATGTACCGACACATTAAGCCAATGCTTTTTGGGATTCATAATCTCCAATCACCTGGATCAACCCATCCACACCACCACTAGGGGCAACAATATCGTAGACCTGGTCATTACCAACATGTGTGACTGGTATTCCACACCTGGGGTTATCTCCTCGTTGGTCAGATCCGAAAGTATGCTAATCACCCTTGTTATCCACATCCCGGCAGCACACCCTTTACAGAAAACACAGTATAATATTACTACAAAGCCAACTTCAGGCTTCTTAAGACAGCAGTAGTAAACGTCATGACACCCATGCAGATGGACAATACAGTTACAACCGCTGAATCATACACAACTGCACTTAATTAGCACTTACATGACTGCATGGATCATGCTATCCCAAACAGAACCATAACGGTACCCTCCAGAAAATGGAGGCCACTCTGGTGGTCCACTGCCATGGACATAATGTACAACAGAAGGAAGAGACTGTTGCAAAGTAGAGTACAATCCCATGAGTGGAGGAGCTCCCTGGTCAGCCTCGGTAAAAATCTGAGTTAGCTACGTAAACATAACTGCGACTAATTCCAAGGACTACCACAAAGCATTCTAGAGGTATGTCACTACTCTCGATGGCGATAACCACATCTGCTCTGACATACAGCAGTAAGGCATGAACATTACAGAACCGACTGATATTGGCAACATCCTGGCAGATAGGTTCAGTGCTAACTTTACACCCCTCTCACACCCTAAAGGGCCCATATGTATAAAGGAACAATGCAGAGTCCCTGCGATCACAACTATGCAGTTCAAAGCTGCACTCTCTAAAGCCAGGAACACAGCATCCATGTGACCATACAACATTCCTGGCTGCGATTTCCACAAACCTCAGAATGAACTGGCTCCCCACTTAGTACCATATCCAATAATAGCCTTGCATCAGGCATTGTGGCACCTGAATGGCGCACAGCAACAGTTATCACACTCCACAAAGGTGGCGCCACAATGGACCAGGGGAACTATTGCCCTATACACCTGACTAGACTGTTCTGCAAGGCTGTGGAGCTCATCATCATGGATCTCATTCACAGAGACATTGCTGGCCTCCAAACCTTTGATCCCACCCAGTTTGGATTTGTTAGGGCCAGACCATGCCTCCTAAACCTGGTGGAGTCCTTTGAGAAAGTTACCAAGGCAGTAGATGAGGGTAAGGAGGTCCACACAGCCTACCTTGACCTCTCAAAGGCTTTCAACACCGTTCCCCATTCTGGTATTATCTACATACACATTCACCTGCACATTAACCCCTACGTCACGAGATGTTATGCAAAGTGGCTCACAGACAGAACCCACGCAGTGAGGGTAGCATATTCTAGGTCCTACTGTAAATCAGTTACAATTGGCGTCCCCCAGGGCTTGGTCATAGGGCTCCTCATGTTCGGTATATGCTTCTCTGAGGTACAGGCTAGCACAGGAGGACTTACCCTGAAAAGGTTTGCAAACGACTGCAAACTAGGGGGCCATGATTGATTCTCCACTGATACAGACACCCTCCATAAGGGTGTCACTGGGACGGATACATGGTGTCAATAACATGGCCTCAAGCTGCATGCCACAAGGTGCATAGACATCCCCTTTGGATTACACCAATCACCCGTGGACTATCACATAGGTGGTAGTCCCCTACATACATAAGACATAATAAGGGATCTTAGAACCCAAGTAGATAGCATTCACTTCTTTGATAACCATATTGGCAAGGTGTTGTGGATATCCTTCTACGTGGCCCCACTAATCTCTAATGGGTTTGTAGCCAGAACAAATGCAGCTAGTGTTCTTCTCTACTCATGACTTATGAAACACATTAAAGGGTACAACACCCTATTTGGGATGTACCTTACGAGACAACAGCAACAGCTTGAAATACCACAACATTACCACACCAAGAGGAATACTGACCTCCGAAGGATGATGTATGCAGCCCAACTACAGAAACTCCAACTGTACTCGTTTGCATACCGCATACTCAGAGGTGATCTCTGCTGGACATACAAGGCCCACGTCTAAAACAGTATTGATGGATATGCTCCACATAAGCAAATGCCCCTGAGAGCCACATGCTCTAGGATATGTACTTAAACGCAACGATGACTAGGACGTGCTGGAGGGATACATTCCTGACCCAGACACTCCCCATGCTTTGGAACATGATTCCTATGTACATCAGGCAGGGACCCTCACTAGCACTCTTCAAGAGATACCTCGATGGGTTGATGGGAGACAGACATGTACACCAGGGATCACTGCAGTGGCTCTGCTGTACAGAGATGCAGGAAACTAATGGCTCTGCTATTCACAGGCACAGGAAACTAACCTAGGGAGGTGCCGCAAGTCAAAACACTGTAGCTAGGCTTATGAATGACCTTGGCCAGACAGCATAGTACCTAACTATGAACCTATGAAGCTATTACATGTCCTTTGTGCATGGATAATTGACTAGCTCTTCCATTTCAATTAGCTATCATGCTGATACACTGGTGACTACAAGTCATATGTATCCTGTTATTGTGTATTGTGCATGCCAATAGACATACCTGATGTTTGCATAACATAACAGTAACGCTATGTAAAATGTTAGACATATCTACCTACAATACTCTACATTACAAATTTTTGCCACAATATCCTACAATGAAAATCATAATTGTACAGCAGGAACACCTTAGACATGTTATTATCAGTTATACACCCATACATATGCCTACTGTTACAGTATATCAACATATACTATCCCCTGTTATGGCATGTACTTGTTGGACCAACCCTGCCACTGACAGCAGCTGGAGTGGAATTGTTGTGTTCAAAGTCCTTATATTGCATCCCTTGTGGTGTATGAGGTGTTTACCTTGTGGTCTACAGCAGTACACACAATTTCTACGAGCATTACTATGCTCAACAATACATCACTACATAATACCTTTTCCCACTATATGCATTGCGTACACTTTAATTATTACAGAACAGGTATTACATACACTGACATACTGAGTGTTCTACATACCTTATTAGTAACCCAAGTTGTCGTTGATGGTAATATAAATCCTAATCGTTTTGTGTTGCAATTCTCGTTGTAATGTTTTTCTGGTATATACAGACGGTTTGAATGTATGACAAGCCATCCTTTTATACTTATATATCAGTAACATGCGGTATCCTGCCATCAATTGGTGTTCCAGAGTAGATGATTGCATGCACATCAGCTGTGCAGCTACTCCATTAGCCAATGACATGGCAACAGTGATGTATAACTGAATACTCCACTTGGGCGTTGTCCCTTTGCCATACCTTCGAGGATGACAGCCTGGATGTGTTGTTTGTGATGAATTGCAACAGCTATATGGAGGCACACAGAGATATATTAACTTCATGGCCCCCGTGGATTGTGTGTAACGGCTAGAGGATGTAGTTCTACATGTGAGTCTAGCTGTTATATTTCAGAACATTGCTACTTCTGCAGGGTTTGTACCTGATACATCTGCAAATGTTTAGGTCTGGCAAGGATGTTTTGGCAGCTCAAGGCTGTGTGGCTATGCATAGAATGTTAGGTGTTTTGAACTGTGCTCACCTGACATCTTTGGTATAATGTACATGTGTATCATACTGTGCTGTTAATCAGTAATTGGTAACACTTCCTGGTGTATGCACAGCCATCTGATTCAGGATTATTGCAACCAAACCCTGTAACATCGGCAGCTGTTCCATTGTACAACAGCAACAGTTTCACGTAGGGCCATTATAGTGTGTCTCTGACAAGGTATGTTAAGGCTTCTGCAGATGTTATAGAGCGAGTGGATGTTTGTGATGTTATTACAGTATGTATTGCAATTGTTTCGGGTGTAGGGGAGATGTAGGTGGGTGTACATAGCAGATGCAGGTGTGTAGGAACTGCATTTATACATATTCGATATGTGTGTGAGGGCTCCTTACCTATTTGAAGACCTATCCTTTAGTGGACTATTACTATGGTAATTGCAGGCTGATTCATTAAGCCATTGGTAATTGGTTCCTGTATAGCATGCAGATGATGTTGGTCCTTCAATCCCTTCGGAAATACATTGGTATGTAATGAAATGTTGCTACATGAAAGCTGTCTCTTGTATTTCTGTCACAGATATTTGCACTCATTGGAGTTGTGTTGGTGACTGAATCTCTTTGGCTAGGGTTGCCACCTTTTCAAATGGCCATAGTGGGACATTTGCAGGACACACATCGGATTTTAGAGGCCGACACATACCCACAGTCAGTACAAAGTATAGAACTTTACATATATGCCTATATAAAAGCTTATTCTTATAGCAGTTTACTTGCTTATCCTGTTTTTTGTTACATGTAGATATTTTAGGTATAGATGACTATTTTATGCAACAATTACATTAAATATGGAACATGCCAAATGTCTCGAGATTGTAGGACATTAGTATTTGTACTCATTTTGGTCAGGGCACAACCACACATAGAGGGACTGCCCCTCGCAAGATGGGACAGGTGATAACCATATCTTTTGGCGCATGCCCATAGCACATATTTGTAATAGTGTATAGACATATACTCTCCATATCCTTTGTTTATAACATTCGGTCGTGGCGGAATATGTGATTGCTATGGTCCATTTTATACGCTGTATACGGCATACCCATGGATTCAGGAACACATACACTTCCAATGACCACATTACTGTTCCCAGACTCCCAAACCCCACAATACCAAACACTCAAACTCGTGACAGTCAAACTCCTGGAACTAACACAAACACAGAACACACACACATGCACACAGACACACGGCTACCCATCACATCCAAACAAACCATCCTACACTACGTATGGGCAGGTGGCCATGCCCCCATAAACCCCCCCATGTGGGTGGCAGCGCACCCCACACCACACCTACTTTAATAATCTACCTCTGAGCTAGCACAAACAGACACACGAAGCAAACCCACACACACACATTACATTCCCCTGGAAACACACACCACACTCAGAACACACACTTACACACACTACAGCAATCAGAAACACACTTGCACACAGTACCTACCTGAACTGCAGCACCAGAAGCGCTACCTAAATGTCCCTTAACATTGTGATAGTAGTACTCGCGGTTCTGGTGTTTCGGTACTGTAGTCTTTCGGTCTTTAAGCCTCGTGATTACGTGCGTCGGTATGTAAAGCATTCGGTATTTGGTAGTATCCTATTTGTATGTACCTCCATGGTTGTGTAGATGTTGTTAACCTATCTATATATTTACATATATATGTATATCCATACATATCGACATATATCTCTCTATCACCCTTTCTCTCTATATATTATATATATATATATATATATATATATCTATATATTTATATATATATATATATATATATATATATATATATATATATATATATATATATATACAAAGAGAGAGATATATATAGAGAGAGAGAATACACCTTGCATTGGGTACATGGTGGTGTATACTATTTCCCGAAATCCGCCCTTTTGTGTTTTAACCTGTCACAATACACACCTCCCGTTAGTACATCTCAGGTAGCTTAGTGGTAGGTTATTATGAAGATTGTGTACATGGTTGTGTGTTCTACTCCTGGCAGTGGTCGATTTACCTCTCAGAGCAGGCACTATTAGTACAAGGGTAAATAATGCACATTTCAGTGGTTCTGGGCAGCTTTGCCCGTGATCTGCACGATATTCAGCAAAGGTTAGACCTGTGTTGCGCATATCCGTGTAGTCATGTTAAAATGCCGCTTAAAGGCACTTACCGGTGCGAAAACCTGCTAACATGTGCTTAAACATACTTTAATGACCTGCATCCAACATCCCTTAATTGGGACATCAGAATTACGTAACAACCCTTGCAGGTCGTGGAACCGGGACCATGAACGACACAGTCAGTGGCTTTACCACTGAGGCATCTGGGATATGTACAAGTGTTATGGTGTTTAGTATGTAGAGTGTACTACGGCTGTTCCTCAATATTGCAAACAAATGTGTAACTCAGTTGGTGTACATATGGATGATACCTGTTAATGGTATGTTCAAGTGAGGCTTAATGGATATGCTCCAGCTATGGGAATCCATGTCACAGTGAGCCACACACTGTAATGAGCTACACCTTGCCACAACCATAACTGGAGAATGCTGGGATGACAGATACCTGTCATGGGTACTCCCCATGCTTTGGAACTACATCCCTGATTACATTATATGGAACCCCTCATTAACACACCAGGGAATCCTTGCAGAGTGGGTGGGGAACAGTGGTTACACCCCAGGGATCCCACAATTGGCTCTGCTCCACAGAGGGACAGTTAGTTAATCAATGGGGTGGCTACAGCAGACACATTTTGGCTAGGCTTATGAATGGCTTCTGACAGTTAGGCCTGTACCTACCGATGTACCTAGAAACCTATACATACAGTATCAACACATACTGTTAGCTTAATTTACTGTTCAAGTATTGACTTACCTTGTGCCAATAGCAGTTGTGTGTGCAATAGTTGAGGGCTGCCTATGCAGGATGCACACATTAGACCACCTATACATGACAATTTACAGGTGGTCATGTGTGTGTGCCATCCATGTTTACTGTGTGTGCAGGTGGAGAAGTGTGTCAGTCCATAGGGGCCTACACTGTCAGTGTATGTGCTATACGTTCCCTCTTTGCCAAAGCATGGGCATACTGGGCATGCCTCATCTGCCTACTGGGGCTGGCACAGGGTGTTCATGGTCTGAATCCCTCTGTGCCTGAGGTGCCCTTGGCAATTGTGGTGGGCTGTGAGGGCCTTCACCATTATGTCCCTGCTGCAGCTGTTTCCGCAGGATCATATTATGTAGCATGGCACATACTGTGAAGATGTGGGCAGACGTGCCTGGAGAGTACTGCAAGGCTCCACCAGATATGTCCAAGCAATGGAACCGTGATTTCAGCATCTCAAACAAATGCTCTATAATGATTCTTTTTTGTGCATGTGCCTCATTATGGCGTTCTTGCATGGGTGTGTGTGCATTTCTGATGGGAGTCATCATCCATGGCTCCAGTGCATAGCCAGCATCCCCCACAAGGTGGCCATATGGGATGTCCCCCCTGGCAAATACTTGGTACAGCTGTGAGGCATGCCAGATGTGGGAGTTGTGGTAGCTTCCAGGGCTGCCAGTACACACATCCATGATAATGCCCTAGGCATTGCACACGACCTGGCAGTTGATGAAGTGGTATCCCTTGCGGTTTATGTAACACCTACCATGCTCATCGGGTGGTGACTTGATGTGTATGTGCGTGCAGTCTATTGCACCCAGTACCTCCGGGTAGTCTGCCACACGGTGGAAGAGGCGCATATTGCTGGCCAACTCCTCCTGCATTCGGGGGAAGTATATATGCTCATTGGCATGTGGTAACATGGCATCCAGGAACTGGTGGAGTACCCTGGATGCTGATGCCTGTGAGATCCCCATGATATCTCCAGTTGGTCTTTGAAAGGTACCTGTGGCTAGTATTCTCAAGCTTATACATACCTTCATGTCCACTGGGATGGGTTCCCCTCTGTTGTTTCTGGCTCTGAGGTGTGGCCGGCACAGCTCAACGATTTGCTGTATGATGTCCCTGTCCACCCTGTAATGTTCTACTATCGCCAGATAATCTAGCTCCTGGTAGGTTACCCTTGGTCTGCACACTCTTCTCCTCCTCTGGTGCCTGAGGTGGTTGTCAGCATCATCCTCCACACCACCTTCAGTCTCCAACACATGCTGATGAATCAAAGCTATAGCAGCTCCGAACATGTACATTTTAAAAGTTCCCCATCTGTTTACACCAATGGTGCTGTATTTGGGAATACACAAGTGTGTGTGAGGTGCCTTCACACTTTATACTATTGTGCTTTGGAAGCTGAATGATGTCATTGGGTGTGTATGTACAATCTGAGCTGCAGGGTAACTTACTTATGGGTTTTTTCACAGGTACTGCTATTGTGGGGCCTTTGGTGTTGAATTACACTTGGCTGCCATGGATTATCTCTTGCCCTTGCCTTCATTTTTCAACCTGTTTCCCCTCCCATTGTCAGGCATGCATCCAGCAGCCTGCTTTCTTGTTTTGTACTTTCCCAACCCAGGATTGTGTTGTGAAATGTGTTCTGTAGCCGATCTACTGCAGGTTTGCTTTGTTCTGCTGTGACAGTTCTCTTTTCTTTGCAATCCGGCACCTCCCCTTTCCTGTTCTGCAGGTTGCTGCTAGCAGCCTTGTTAGCTACCGTCAATGGCCCACTGTGAGTTACTAGGTGTTAATTACTCAGTTATACTCCAATTACCCTGCTGCGGCATTTCCTTATTGTCTTCCCATAACCTTCCTATTTCAGCTGTGGTGCATGCTGCGCACAGCCGTTTACCGGGTTTTGAGTGCATTGTCATCCGTGTACACATGCGCTTTCAGTCACCTTGTGTGCTCTCAGCTAAGCAAAGCTATGGCTACATCCACACCCCTATCCTGCAGCTTTGCTTAGCAATGGGCAACCCGGATTAGCAATGCTCCAATGTGCTTACAGCTACGCTGGCACACCCCCTCTCCTGATGTCATCCATACCTCCAGGCCACTCCTCGGTGTTATACTGCTATGCTGTGTGGTACAGCCTTACGCCGGCAAGGCATTTGCGATACAGTATTACTTGTCTCATTTGCATGGCATTGACTACTAATTCCTAGTTACTGCGCCGAACACTGTCACAGACCCTTAGCAACCCTTGCGCCATGGTTGTGGTGTAGCATGCCTGCCATTGACTATTATGGGGAATTCATGACTTGTGTTACATTGCAGTTTTATAACATCTAAATATATTTTCATTATGATCCCGTTTGCGCACCGCAGCACTGCGGGTTTACCTTCTGTTAGTGTGGCCACGGCAGTAAATGTTATTTATTATGTGTTGTGCATGTATTTTTATGCCATTGGCTATATATCCAGCCATTGGCATATATTAACATTATCATATGTAAGTTTGTTCCGCTTTCATGGCTTCGATGCTATGTTTGGGAAAATGTAAACCGTGTTTTTTGGTTTACATTTCTGTTTGCTTACGCTACACCTGCACCACATCATGAATTGCTATGTACCTTCATTTGCATGCTGCACTACTGCACATGGGGTGATTAGCATACATGTGCCGGGAGCTGCGCAGCTCTGGCGTATGCTGTTAGTGCACGTGGCATCGTCTCCTACCTGAATCGCTCGGTGGCCATATTTGGCATTAGAATGCCTACGCTACTCCTGCGCCTGGCGCAAGCTTCATGAATCCCAGAGAATATGTTTCCTTAAACAACAGGACATGTTTATGACACTGTTATAATCTGTTTCTTTAAAAAACATGTTTTTCTGCATTTGGCACAAGAGCAGATGTTCTTATACAAAGATACAAATAGAATACTAAAAACAAAAAACAGGATGTTCACACTGTCAGAAAAGTTGAAAAATAATATTATTAAGTCAGCAGTTTGCATCAGCATTTGCAACAATCAGTATTGTTTCTACAGGATGAGCAATTCTCTAAAATAGAATACCAAGAGGAAATGTATATGTGTGTGCATGACTAAAATTGTATATAAAGATCTGCATTAATCCAGTTATGTTAGGGGTATCGGTAGGGACACATTTGTCCTGAGGTAAATGTTATATCTCTCACATCATCTGTACTATATGAGAAGTAAAGTGGAACAGTACTTTAAGCTGTAACAGAAGTATGTGTGGTTTATTATAAAAGTTATTTGTTACTGTTCTTAAAGACAGGTGCTGCAAAGTATATTTTCTCATCAGTATGTATTCTGCAAGTTTCTGTATGCAACAGACTATGAATGCAACTCTAACCAGACTTTGATTTCAGCAGAATCCAGCCAGCAAGAATGAGTGTCTTAAGAAGACTTCAAATCCATCACAGTAAGCAGCACCATATAATTTTTCAACTATTGCAGTATTTAGGCCGTGGTGGTGCAGCAGTATCGTTGTTGCCTCACAGGAAGAGGTTCTCCCTTTTGATTCTCGGCTGGAGCGCCTTCTGTGTGGAGTCTGCATGTCCTCCCCGCGGTCGAGTGGCACTCGAAAGAAATGCGTAGAATGGGCATGCCTTCACTGAAGGTTGGGTGTCGAGCTGGCACCTCGGCACCCGTAAAAAAATCTACTGCCAATCATTAGCGGACCGGAGTTCCGCTGTGGCGAGCCCTAACTGGGAAAAGCCGAAAGAAGTAGAACAACAACTATTGCAGTATTATGTATATAATATGTAATTATGAATGTATCCCTCTGATGAATGTATTTCTATGTATTTCACTTGCCACAGTTTAATGTATGACACTGTAATGCAATAATGTGTGGTACTGATGAATGTAATGTGTGGCACTGTAATGCAGTAATCTGTGTTACTGATGAATGTATTTCTATATGTATTCAATATGTAAAATTTCTATTTTCTGTTGGAGCTTTTCTCCTTGGGCCTCTGCTGAAAATGGGCATTTGTAGCCCAGTCGGACAAACCCGGTAACAAATGTAAAATAAATAACAAATAAATATGTAGAGATAGAGCGAGAGGATATGTCTTGACAAATTAGAGTGCGCAACCCTAATCCATAGAAAATAAGTAGTCCAAATGTATTTGTTAAGTTTCATATCAATGAGCTACTGGGAGAACGGGTCTATATCATATAATCGAAAATGTTGAGTCACCTTTGCTCAACATGAAAATGTTGAACTCTAAGTTTGTCAAATGGCCAAATCACCATTTTTTTCCAAGGGAAAAAAAATCAGAAGGCCAACAAACACCACATAAAAACAAATGAATTTAAGTGGGGAGCTTCACCCCCCAACTAAATATTCTAACTCTGAGATCGCACTACAGTCGGGGAAAGGGCAGGTGTGACAGAACGGCCAATCGATTTCTTTCACTTGGAAAGAAATCAGTGATTTGGCCATTCAACAAACTTAGAGTTTGACATTTTCATGTTGACTACAGGTGACTTAACATTTTCAAAAGTCGATCTTCAAATATAGACCCTGGGAGCACAATGCCACAACTTTAATAATACAAAAAAAAATTTTTCAACAAAAACAAAAATCTTCAGTCCACGATGTTGACATTTAATCAATCCAAGATGTTTCCAAATTAAGCACTTTCATCCCTGGTACTATGGGACTTCATCAGAATAACACACCAAAGAACCATCTTTCCTTAAATAGTTTAAACTTATTTGCTTAAAAAATGTATTATTCACAACAGATACCCAAGGGCTTCAGATGTTGAAAGTATCCAACAGGACTGATACTGTGTTCCCCATTACATTCTGACTTAATTCATTCAATCGATCGACATGGTTGTGAGTACATGGAACTTCTCATCAAATATAATATCAAGGAAATGGCAGCTTAATGAATGAACTCATTGAATTACTAATGATTTATTATTAAACAAAAAATAAAGGGATTTTTTATTGCATTTTTGATAGGGTGAAGAGCATAGCTATAGATGTTAAGATTAGAAAAGAAAGAAAGTTAATAAGGGATAACACTGACTATATTAAGGGGTTTGCTTATCCCCCCCCCAATTACAAGAACAATAAGGCTGATAAATTACGAGTCCCCATTGATTTCAATGACCGTAATTGTGACAACAATAATTACGCAACTGATGAAGGGGCACTTAACAAGGATATCCCTTTAGATACTCCACCCCTCAGAATCTCAGAGAGATTAAATAACAGACACCAAGACCAGAGGGAGACTCATTATGGGTTGACTTATGGATGGAGGGACATACAGAATGAGGATCAGAAATGGACCAACAACAAAAGGAACAGGGTAAGCTGTTTGAAAAGGACCTCACATTTGCTCCAGCTAGAAGGGCCAAAGTTGAAAATGTCTTAATTGATTTAAAATTGTTTGCTAGAAAGCTCAGCTTCCATTTATATTTTTCTAAGAATTTTTATGTCAACAAATCTTACTCAGTTGGCTGTTACAAACCAAGTGTTTTCAGTCTCCCACTTCATCCCATGATTAATTTATTTGAGAAGATTAGAGAGCAAGACATTAGGAAAATTTTAAAATGTAAAAACAGAGCTGTTACAAGGAATTTGAATGTTAGTGAGTATGAATTGCTCATAAACATTACAAATAATAGACAAATCAGATTAAGGAAGCCATATATGTGTGGAGGACTGGGGGCTATGAATTTTAATGATTATGTTGATAAAATGTTCACAGCTCTGTATAGTGACATGTATGAGGAGGTCTCTATTAATCAGCAGAATGTAACTTATTGTAAGAAAGATATCCTACTATATGATTTTTGTACACAAGGACAGATCTCCAAACAGGATTATGATTAAGTGTCAAGAACCCTTGGATTCCCACAATGTTCAGAATTATGAATACACAAAATGTGGCAGACCCACCACTATGCCCTATAGTTAATGCAAAAGCTTCAAAAATGAATTTTATGGCATGATTTATTGATTTTAAACTTAAAAAAGTAGTGAGTAGTATTGCATATCTTTTTAAGGGCTCATGGAAGTTTTTAACCAAAGTTTCAGACAACTTACACAACAAGAATTTAATATTTGTAAATACTGACATATAGGATTTATTTTCAGTGATTCTGCACAAAGTGTGTATTGAATGGTTTTTATGAATATTTATGCCAGTATAGCAGTTCGCAATGTAAAGACATTAGTCTATACAGAAACATAATGGAAATTATTTTAGGTAATAATTACATATTTTTTGAGGGTCATTTGCTCCGTCAAACAAACTGTAGTAGCAATGGGGGCAGCATGTGCTCCCTTGTTTGAAAACTTGGTAATATGTATGGTAAATTTTTAGATGACATTATTATTTTTGGATAGATGATGAGAGACTCAATTACTTCTTTACATACATTAATTCTACTACTTATTTTTTAAAATTCATCATGTGTTTTTCCAAAAATGAAATTCAATTATTTAGATGTGTCACTAACCAAGAATGTATAAAGAACAACCTTTGAGTCTAATATTTTTAGGAAGCATACATATTCCATCTCACTTTTATATTACACAAGTTGGCATCCGTATTTTCAAAAGAAGGCTTTATTCAAAGGGCAAATGGTAAGACTGGCAAGAATGATTTCACAGGATCAGATATCTAATGATGAATGTGGCAAGTTAAGTGCTATGTTAATAGCCAGAGGGTACCCGTTAAAGTTATAAATATTATTAAGGAAGAGGTTAACTTTAAGAGACAACAGAAAAAAATTTCCTATTATTTGAAGAAGTGATTTCCTTTTTAAGAATAAAAATTAACCAATTAGTGTAACAGAGTTTGACTGAGCTATGATTCACCCTTCCAAGTTAGATGTGTATTCTATCAGAAAGGTTTTATATAAGAATTGGGACATTGTTAGCTGTAGTGATGAATATTTAAAAAAAAACTGGTCCTAGTCCTAAGGTGATTTACAAAAAGGACATTTGTGTTAACAAAATTATTGGAAAGATGCTAGCCCCCCCCCCTCCCCAGCATCTGGGCATTAGAATATGTGGACAGTGTAAGCAATGTAAATACATTTTAGAGGGGGACACATTTTATATTGAAGTGCTGGTTACATCCACATTAGACAAAGGTATAGTTGTTACAGTAGTAGATTGGTGTATGTTGCACAGTGTGTCAAATGTCCAAGCTTTTATGTTGGTAAAACTGAAAGAATGTTAAAAGAGAGAATTTGCCAGCTTATGTACAATATATCAAAGAAAAATTAAGCTAATGCTTTGTTTAAACATATTAGGACACAGGACAATCACAGTTTTAATTTTTTTATTATGGATAGTATTGAACAAAATATGAGTGGAGGACCATGGAAGGATTATTTACAAATGAAGGACCGTAAATGGCAGCTAAAAAACAATTCTTCAGCTTTTGGTTTAAATGAACTAACTTCCATTAGTAGCGTTCTGAAAGTTAGCTCATACTACTAAACTTAATGGTTTGGCCTTTAAGGACATATTTTGTACACAATACTTTTTTTCATTTAATACACCATTTTAGCTGATTTTTATTACCTTTGTCAATTGTATAATTTATGTATTTTTAAACTAAACATGTTAACTTTTTGTGATGGTCATTCTGAGAATTATAACACATGGGAATGAAGGTGGTAAAACTTTGATGTATTATTCATTATCTTGGTTATGTTTCCATTGCCTGGGAGGGATTTAAACTATTTAAGTTAAGATTCTTTGGTGTGTTATTCTGATGACATCCCATAATACTAGGGATAAAAGCACTTAATTTTGCAAATATCGTGGATTGGTTAATTGTCAGCATCGTGGATTGAAGACTGTGTTTTTGGTGGAAAAAATTGTATCATTAAAGTTGTGGTAGTGTGCTCCCGGAGGCTTATTCATTTGAAATTGGGGGTCAGAAGGCATTCCTGGTTTCTATTTGTTAAGTTTAGAAAAGTTTAGTACTTAATGTGAAAGCAGGGTAATTCAGTGTATGAAATTCTACAAAAACAATGGTACAAACACAATATTGACATGTTTCCTTTCAAGGATATTCACTGATTTGTGTGGATTACTATACAAAGTATCTAGTAGTGAATAAAATAAAAAAAATCTTCACTAAATCAGTCACATTAGAGCAATATTTTCAAGATATGGGTTTTAATGTATTCTTATTTCAAACATTAGTCCTTATTTTATTAGCAAACAGCCTGGTAAATTTGCAAAGGAATGGAGTTTAAGCATGATGCTAGGAATAACTTAAGAAAGTGTGCTTCAAGTGTAAAGCAAATCTGTTAACTAGATTTACTATTGTTATTAGAACAATCCACTACAAGCTATTGGTCTCCCTCCTTTACTTACTGATGTGGAATAGATTTCTCTTTTCTCTCTCCAGGCTTTAAATATTAATGACATGCACTACGCAGTAAAGCAGGAAAAGTTACAGCAATATATCGTGTCTAAGTGAAGGCTACTGGCATGGTTTCTCCTTCCTGATAAAAAGCCCGAGTCATTTATGAAAAAAATTGCACTGTAGCATGACCTGCACCTAATCATGTTACATATGCCATTATGCTACATTGTTTTACTTTCTTGGTTTATTATTCAATCTTTTGTATTGTTTACTTATATTATTATGATATTTAATAGTTGTTGAGTCATTACTGGGTGTAAAATAAATATATATATATATATATATATATATATATATATATATATATATGGGTCTACTTCAGTAGACCGATATTTCACTTACCAGACACTAACATTTCTGAGACAAAAGGACTGACAAGTTCAGAAGACCGACACCCAGAACACTGACTTTGCATGCGAGGTAAGTAACCGCTTGGCCATCCTGTTGAACTTTGCCCCTTACCCCCCACGGTAGTGTGATCTCGGAGTTGGTACATTTAGTTAGGGGATTGTGGTGGGTTTAGTTTTGTTTGTTTTAGTTTTTTTATTCAGGATAGCCAAGCAGTTACTTACCTCATGTGAAAAGTCAGTGTTTCGGATGTCGGTCTTCTGAAGTTGTCGGTCCTTTCATCCCGGCCAAGTGGGAGTAGGGTAAGTGAAACGTTGGTCTACTGAAGTAGACCCATATATATATATATATATATATACTGGTTGATATATATATATCAACCAATTTATGTATTTGACTTGGAATTGTTCTGCCTGCTCTGAAATAAAGATTTTAATTAAAGAGTAATAAATAAACCAACAAGTTCATGTATTTAACTTGGAGCTCTTCTGCCTGCTCTGCTCATTGGTTTTCTTGGTTTCTTGTGAAGTGTTACCACCAACTCTCCTGTAAACCTTTTTCTATTTGTTTACCTTTATTAACTGTTCTTCTGAATGTCCTTCTACCTTATTATATCATCTCTTATTACATCTTATTAATATTCTGCTTCCACTAATTCTTTTGTCTTCTTTATGTTTGGGTTCCTTGTACCCACTGCAAACTTCCCTGTGAGCTTTCGCATTTATCCTGTTTCTTGCATTCATTACTATCTAGCTATAGTTTTTCTCTTGCTGTAGCTTGTTCAGCTTGCTATATTTATCCCACTTCTTCAAGGTACAGCAATCTCAGAGTTATATATAAGTAGAGAAAGTTTAGGAGTGCAGATATTGCACTGTGGAGGTGGAGGTGTAGGTGGGAATTGCCACGATGCCAAAAAAAATTTAAACGTGCTTTTCATGTGCAAAGACAACTTTTGAAGTTCTCTCTGCTACTTGTATTAACTCAAACTCATATTTTTTGTAGTTTCAGGACTAACATTGTTGAGTCTCAGATTACTGATAGGGAGACCATTAAAAGTATATTAATAAATATAGCACATTACTGTTCAGAGACTCACATAGACTTTGCCACTTTAGCCAGACTGCAAATACAGTTATTGATTATCCATGACAGTACTTTACATATAAAGCAATACATACTGTCATGATCAAATATTGTACTCTGAGTTCACAGAGTAACTTGATCTGTTATTGATGTGGGGATTCAGGGCAGTGATTTTATCACATAAGTTTTGAGAAAATATTGTATAATTAAGACTTACATTTATTTCTCAGTAGGTTTGTTTTGGGCTCTGACAGCAAAGTGCTTATAAGAAAAGAAACAAAATACAAATGTTTTATCATTTGTTTACATTTTCTCACTAAGAGGCACTGATATTTGTAAAATTCTACTGCCCTTCTTCTGACCATGAAGGAACTCACTTCTGGTTTAAAAGCAGTTGTAGTCAATTACTTTAAACGTTACTAGCCATAGTATAATATTTTTATTTGTAAAGCACCAGCAGCATTCCATAGTTTATTTTCAAGAGAGTAATCTTACAGAATGATAGCAAGTTAAGTTATGAAGGAAGGGAGTTTTTACTGAGGTGTAATTTGCTTCATTTCATTCCATAAGGAAAGTGATGGCCATTTTCTGAGCTATCTCTGCCCCATTTACAACAACTCACTCTATTTCAGATGTGAAGAGGGTCTGTGTTACAGTAAAGAGGTTCATTGGGTTGATATTTTTAACTGATTTCAGCCTATATGCTGTCCTTGAAATTCAGACCAAATACCGGCCTTTGCTGTGATTGACGGACAGAACTTTAAAATTGCACACAGATATGAATCTAATTTGCCCCCCCCCCCCAACTCTCACTGGAGGAATAAAGCAAAGCAGGGTATTAAGAAGACTTAATTTATGATGATGTTCTCCTAAATTTGATGGGTTGCACCTATTTAATACTTCAGGTGGATCAAACTGGTTATACCAGATTCTCAACTGCTTATCAATCTGGTTCAAATACAGACAAAATACTTACTGAAAATGAAAACTTATCCCATCCACAGTACATAGCATGAACTATCCTATCCTCAGATAATGTCTTGTCTACAATAGAATTTACATGTGTATTTCTGTTGGTTGACCAGGAAATACTGAAAGCACATAGCTTATTGCTGGCAGAAGCCTATGGAGAAAAGCTCCACTAGGTAATGTATACACTTCAGCCTAAAGGACAAAATAGTATACACTTTGTTTAGAGTAGAGTAGGGTTTTTGTAACTTTTGTATACATTCAGTTTTGTGTCAGTACGTATATTTTAGTACGAGATATAGATATTAAGGTACGCATATACTTTCTGCATATTCCATGGAATGGCATACCTGCCTTCCCCCATGAATGCTGACAATCAGGCCTCATTTATTGGTCTTGATCCAATTTGTTCCCCTATATAGGGGTGAGAGCTGAAATAGAGCAATCATAGAGACAGCCACGGAAAATCAATGGTATCCTAGCAATGAGGTTGTTTTTTAATGAGGCCTTTAACCCAACCCTATAAGTTAATAAGAGCACCTGTGTCACCTAGGGGCATGCTACTCTATATGTGTGTGTGTGTGTGTGTGTGTGTGTGTGTGTGTGTGTGTGTGTGTGTGTGCGTGTGCATGTGCCCGTGTGCCCGTGTGCATGCGTGTGTGTGTGTGTGTGTGTGATTGTGTGTGTGTGTGTGTGTGTGTGTGTGTGTGTGTGTGTGTGTGTGTGTGCGCATGCATGTGTGTGGGTGTGTATTTGTGTCTGCCCGTCTATCTGCAAATTATGAGGCCCAGAATCACCAGCTTTGGATTGTCAAATCTATATCCCTGGTCCTGGCCACTTGTGTGTCATGCAAACCTGTTATTGCATGGTTATAATTGGCCAAATGTAATCACCACTCTCACCCCTCTAATATGGCAAGTCAGCATAAGCAACTCAACCCCATACTCCCTAACTCAACTCTTTTAGGGACAAAGCCACTATTCAAACTCAGGTCATCTGGGATATACTGAAGAAAAAACTAAACCCTAAATAATTGACAGCTCAGCCGTGCCATGTTCTGCGTGGTGTTGCTGAGCTGTCAATTATTTTGAGTTTAGTTTTTTATTCAGTGTGTTCAAGTGTTTCGTAATCCCCATCCATTTACTCATTTTGCTTTATTATTTAGTCATCTAGGATATAGATTAGGCTTTATTCCTCTGTGTCACAGAGATGGGGACAAAATATATTTTATCCCAGAATATAGCCATTATTGTATCAATATATTATATTCTCTAGAAGTTAAGGAAAAGGAAAAATAATAACTTTAGGATATTTTCTGTGAATATGAATAGTATTACAAATATAATGAGAAGGATAGGGATTTTGGAGTGGTGTAATAAATGTGATATAGATGCAATTGTACCGGAAGATGCAAGATTCTTATCAAATAAAAAAAATATTACAAACAGAAAGATTATGGGGGGATAATTTGGAATTTGGGAAATGATCAATGTTCTAAAATAGAAATATTTTGTAGAAATACAGTAAAATTATTAGATATAACTTTAGTAAGAATGGGAAGATTAACTAATGTGGACTTAAAATGGAAAGAAAATGGAAAGAACAAGACTTATAGCATCATATGCTTATGTTACTTGCAAAGAAAGAGAAAGTTTATTTCATCAGGTTCTAGATTACTTACTGGTAAATGTGAGTATTATATTGACAGGAGAATGTAACTGTGACTTAAGACGTAAATGTAAAAAGAAAGAAAACAATGTAAGAAACATGAAGTCATGAGATATGGTAAATTAATATTCTGGGATTGAAATTCATGGACTTATAAAAGGGGTACCTACAGAACTATAATAGATTATTTTTATAATATCAGAAGGACTAATCATAAGGGAAGGAGAAGCAAATGAAACAGGTTTTTCAGATCATTTAACAATATGGATAGCGATAAAGGACAGTAAGGAATATATAAACTAGGCAAACAAATAAAAAGGCTAAATATGAAAATATGGGGTAAAGATAGAAAAAGATTAATAGTGAAGTTATGGAGATATATTACAATGATAGCATTTTATAAAGACTGGTCTGCGTGGTGGATGGATTTTAAAATCAAATATACAAAATGTTATTTACAGTGGCTTTATGATGTTAGAAAATTGGATAAAGAAAAGGCAGTAGGACTTAAAAGAGCTATGTAATTTTTGAGCGAGAAAGATTGGGTAGATTATAAGTGATGTATATTGTTTGCAACTGGCAGTGTGTCAGTATGGTTTGTTACGTAAAATGCTTGCAACTAGGACTGTGTCAGTGTGGTTTGTTTTCATTTATATAAATGTATGATTGCCTGTTTAGTAAGTGATGGTTTAATAAAGATGTTCCTTGTTTAATAATTTATGTAATATTGCTCAGGTAATATTTAGGGATCCTTAGGGATACTTAGGAATACTTAGAAAATAATGATAGTGAATAGTTTTGCAAAGAGTAAGAATTATATAAAAAATCAGGAGAAAATTAAATGTTATTATTCAAACAAAGCTGTTTTTACAAAGAAAAAAGTTTCAGCGCATTTTACTCATTACATCTAAGTGCCTCTAGGTGCAGCTGCATTTAACGTCTACTGATGCCTCTAGGCATCAAATATTGCTTATTTATATTTGCATAAATAATTCCAAAACATGCTATGTATAAAGCTTTAAAAAGATTAAATCTTAAACCTTACAAAATGACAAACTCAGCTGCATTAATATTTGACCTCTGTCTAGTGCAGGTAAAGAGATATTAACTGTTTTTTATTATATTAATTTGTATAGCTATCATTTTCACATTTTTCTAAATATCTAAAACTAAGTAACACAGACAGAACTCCCTAGCCTTATACAAACACTCTCAGCTAGATTAATAAAATACTGCTAATAGTATGTTTGCAACTGATTACTGAGATAGTGTAAGTCATTTACAAAGTATTATAAATGTAGTAGTAACTGCATTTACTGAGAATTATAAAATTCAGTTTAAGACCTAGAACCTACTGAATACTACCAACATAAGAATCGTTTGATGAAGAGTCTGCCATTTGTACTTCCTTCATAATCTGTATGGTTCCAGAGATATGAACATTTGTTTGAAATGTGAGGACATAATTTAATTCTATCAAAAGGCTTAGGCTCCGCCCTTTGGAAGTTACAGTGAAAACTTCCTGAGCTCCAGTGGAGTAAATGAGTTAAGTAGACTAGTTAAGGAAGACAGTGTAATAAAGGAAATTAAAAATACAAAAGCAGAAATACAAAGAAATACAAAGAACTCATGACCAAATTATGAATATGCATAAGTGATTTTTAAAGAAGAAAAGCAGAAATTAAAAATAATAGGGGAGTGAAAAAGTTTTCAGCAAAAGAAAATAAAGAATTTGAAATGGATATTTCTTTATATGAGTTAGATAAAGCATTAGGGCAAGTGAATATAGATTTGGCTGCAGGGCCAGATATAATAGGATATGAAATGTATAAAAACTTAACAAAATGACAAAAATAATATTTTTAAAGATTTTGAATAAATGGCTTAATAAAGGTTTTATATATAAAGAAGTATGCAGTAGAATACTTGAATTTATCTGGAAGAAAGAAGAAAAAATATAATGAAAAAATTGTAGACCAATAGTATTGAACAATAATGTTTATATGATTTTTATGAAAATATTACAGAAGAGATTAGAAGCAAAGATGAAAAGTGTTATGGAACTGAGAATGTATAGTATAAAATGGAAGGAATGTCAAGAACTATTAATAGTAAGAGAGATACTATGGGTGAAATTAGAAACAGAAGAAAACAAGCTAAGCTTAGGGGATCATAATAAGGAATTTAATACCACAGGACATGAACATTATAGGTGATAATGAAATAATACAATATAAGTGAGAAAATCAGGAAACTGTATGCCTGCTTATAGAAATAATAAAGTAACATTTTTAGTAAATGGTTGGCTAAGTAAAGAGGTAAAATTGAAGAAGGGTGTGAGACAGGCTTTGAGTATGAATGCAATTGTATGTGAAATAAAGTATAAAATGAAAGAAACAGAGTATGTAACACCTGATGTACTGTCATTTATGCAGATGTTATTATAGCAATTGCAAAAAAACAAGATATGGATAAAATAAGTAATATGTTATTTAAATGTTTAGAAGCAATAGGGATGATTTTAAACAAAGAGAAAAGCAGAGGGTTAAGAGATATGGTTAATATAGAAGAAATACAATTTACAGTGAATTAAATTTCTGTCTTAGGTCAAAAATTTAGTAATAAGATTATAAGCGCGATGCAATGGAAAGAATAATAGAAGAGCTAAAAGTAATTTGCCTTTTCTTTGGACAACAAATAGATTATTACTTAGAAAAAGGTTTAGTTGATACATTTATTTTTAATAAAAAATAACATATTTAACAAGTGTGTTTATGCTACCAATGATATTGAAAATAGAATTAGTACAGATTTTTTTTTCATTCATATGGGATTCTAGACTGAAGCCAGAAAAGATTAATTTTGAATGTAAATAAAGAAGGAATCTTAGGATTAATTAACCCAGTGATATCTGTTACAGTTTAAATTTATATAAAGTGTTAAACTGGATAAATGAAAAAGAATAAAGTTTAGTTGTAAAAATGTTTAAATACGAGTATGAAAAAGTTGTGATATCATAAAAAGAAGTGAAACAGAAAAATGGTGTAAAAATAAAGAAATTAAATGTTACCAAGGAAAAATATTAATGTAGAAAATAAAAATTGATAAAATAGAAAAGTAGAGAAAACAGTTGTACAAGAATATAATGATACAATATTATTTTGTTAAACCATGGAAAAAGTTAGCAGAAGGAAGAATTAAAGCTATAAAAATAAGAAATAAATTGTGTAATAAAAAATAGAATGACAAGCATTTTTGTGGAGTCTAGTAATAGATAAATTACAAGTGAAAGGGAATAAGCAACATGAAAGAAATGTGAATTAATATGATAATGTTGTGGTGAAGAGGAAACTACTGAACATGTTTATTTTAAATATAAAAGAGTGATAAAATTATGGGAAAAAGTTGTGAAAGAAAAATTTTTGAAGAAATTGAAAAAGTGATAAGATTAATATGGAGATTATTAAATACTGGTATTATAAAATAATGGACCTGCGTCCAGTCGGACACTTCCGGTCAACAAATATAAATAAATTAATAAATAAAAATAGAAGTAAAACATATGTTAAACAAATTGATAAATGTTTTATGTTATAGGGAGTTGCATGGAATGAAAAGATAAATGAAAGTATACAATTATGTTTAATAGAAAATGAATTTTGGCAGTAATATTGAATAAAATCAGATGGTGGCAATGGAAAAAGGAGTGGGAGTCTAATAAAATTAGTAATTTGATATAAATCATATATATATATATATGAATGTGTAATAAGTCAAAGAAGAATATGAACAATTTTATTTTGTAAACGTAAATATTATGGAAACATTTTCCCTAGGATTCAGTAAACTTTGTGTAAGCTTTGAGTGAAGCTTACATGGACTTTACATGTGTGATCGATGATGCTAAGTGAGTAACATCTCTCATTGCATATTCATGCTGTGCACCATGTCTATATATAGGTTTATATAGGTTAGTACGAGGTTAACTGCCCTTGCAAGCCATTGTAAACCTAGCCAATTATCCCTTGTGAGACTCAAACTCTGCACCTTGTGTTTGTAAGGCAAACACCTTAACCATTAGGTCACCCTCCCACCTGGTCTAAATATAAATAAGCACAGTTTTGTGGCCAGGAACAGTGTTGCTGGCCAGGAAACTGTGTATGCCAAAATGCATAGCAATCCTATTTAAGTCAGAGGATATAAAGTTTGCAGTTTTGCATGGAATGCCACAATGATCACCAGGGCTTAACAGATAATAATTTTCATAGCTCTCAATCTGTTAGTGCAAGAAATCTGAATAAAGCACAACATAATGGGGACAATAACCAAGAAATAAAGACAGACTTCACCTATTTGCTTGTTTAAATTTACAAATGTTCTCAAATTACAAGGGGTTTGTATGAAGATACATTTTCTGAAGGATTTGAAGTCTGAAATTCAAATATATGTAATTATTGTGTGATATCAGTCCTGAGATCTTCCCACTAATATGAGAGAAAATCACAGGCTTTATAAGGAGCACACCAAAAGATATATAAGGCAAAAATATGGAAATTCTGTGAAAATCTGGACAGTTGAGAGGTATGATTATGTATATGGTCCAACCATAATAAAGGATAGTCTATACAATGCAGAGTATTGTGAAATCATATTCTGGGCATTCTATACCAGAGTTGTGTAAATGATCTGTAAGGGTACATGGACTGCCATGTAAAATAAACACTCAGGAGACGTGTGTGCATATGAATTGTAGGAATAAACACAGGGAAAGAAAATAGGTGAAACAACCTAATGTACAGCAGATGAGGGCATGTTAATGGAAGACAGTTGTAGCAGCAACACAAATCACATAACAATATGTTACAGTATGGACCGCACAGTAAAAATGTTTATTATGTGACTGTCACACAAGGTGACTTAACAATGGGGAAGATGTCTGTTTGAGATAAGCATCCTTACATGAATGATGCAGAGGACATCTATCAGTAATGTGATATAAAATTGGAGTAGGGTGCATATTGTGAAGCTGTGCAAACTGATTTGCCTGCATATCAGTGTAATTAGCAGATGTCTACAGCAAGTGAGACACAAGTTATAAGAAGCAAGCACAATCATGGACAATGCCAGAAAAATACCACCAGTAATCCCATGTCTCTGACATAACATATGTGATTTAGAGTAATCAGAGATGATTCTGCACAAACACACTTGTACAGCTATTATGGCATGTCTGCACTCTATGTGAGTAATCATTCACACTGACCAGGTACTGTAACATGTGCTGGAGGTGTTAGGAGGGACACTGCTGTACCTGTTTGCAACATTATGATCAATACAGGCTAACTGACTGGTGGGCATGGCAGATATATATGGCAAAATCCACACTGGCTTGAATGCTACCTATGCCAGTAATGTTGTCAAACAGCTATGTATGTACTGTGTGCATCACCAGAACAGGTAGCACACATGTATCTGGTGTAACATACTCAGTACTTGTGTTACATACAAGGAAGTAGTCAGCACTGTGACCACATGTTGGTGGACAGTCAACTTACCATCTACAGCAGGAGACAGGCCACATAACTATTTGTCTGATTATAGGGTGTAGGGTATGATGTCTACATTATACTTGGGATGTGTGTTTGTTTTCCTCATGTAACAAATCCCCAATGTTTTTGTATCATTGCAGGTGTTGTCATGTCTGTAGCATCAGTCTTTGGTGTGTTTTGATACTGTCTGTATTATACTAATATCACAGTTGGAGTCAATGATTGCCAACAATCTGCAGTCCTTCAGACAGTTATTTGGGCACAGGAAGTGTATGCCATCTGAGATGTCTATTACATAAATAATGGATATGAAAGGATCTATCAGACAGCTCTGATGTCTGGACCTGATCACTGGACCTGAGATATAGGTCCCTTCACATATTTAGATGCCACGTATGTGATACAGTGGTCTACCCACTTGGTGATACAGGTGTTTATGGACACATCTGGCAGTGTTGAGTGAATACCTCAGTGTGGATTTGTGCCAAATCCCTTGGGCTTGTCAAATTCAAAAAGATGATAGTGCTGTCACCATGCATGCCCTTGATGACCTCTTTGAAGACATCTAACAGATGTAACAGACATGATGTAGCATCAACAACTTACACAGGTCTGTTGCACACAGCCAGGATATTAATAGTGTCCATCTAGAAAAGGTCCATGATGACATGTTGGTCTAACTCACATTTGAAGAGAATCAGGATGTATCCATACATGCATGCATTGGGTGCTGTCTCCCCCAACTTAGATGGATGCATGTTGATGTACACCCTTCTACAGGAACATAGTCTGCATGGAGGCTGTGTTGAGGTGTGTATTCAACCATGTCAGGAAGGTGTATGTGATGTGTGATGTAATAGGTGATCTGTGATGTTGTAACAGCCCATTGATTTTGTGTGATAGGCCTGGATGAAGATAAGACAGTGCATACTGGCTATCCTGATCTGGCCTAGGGTTTGAACACAATCCCCCACACAGGTATCATTGAGAAACTCTCCCAGCTGGGGATTAAACTTTATGTCACTAGATGGGTAACCAATTGGCTCACATGCAGAACACATATTGTGAAAGTTGGTGAATCAACCTGCACCAGTACAGCTGTCATCACTGGCATACCCCAGGGATCTGTGCTTAGCTCTTTACTGTTTGGAATGCATTTCTTGACAGTTCAGGCTAAAGTATACTGCCTTTGACTAATGGCATTTGCTGATTCTGGCATACTAGGTGCAATCAATGAGTCCATATGTGATGATAACATACTACAGTAGAGGCTAACACAGACAAATGATTGGTGACAAAGCCACATGGTCTACAAATAAATGTAAAAATGTGTCCTTATTTTATCCTTCTTCAAAGAGGAATTCCTTGCTAATTGCAGAATTGACAACAGTCCTGCTATGTTGAAACCTGGTGATGTTAGCATTGAGAACACATGTACATAGAAATCTGAAATTTACCACCAAGTGTCCACACTGGTATTAAAAGCCTATGTTGTGCACATTGTAAGTCACACCATCATATTCAGATCTGAGGATTATATTACAGCACTGTACTTGAACCTCGTCAGAACACTAATATAGAGTATAATGCTCTCTCTTGCATGTACCTCAACAGACACATGCAGCAGCTGGAGAGACCACAGGGGTTTCCACCAAGAAAACACAGGGCCTACAAACCATGCCATGATGTATATGGATAGACTGAAAGCCATGTCATGGTAATCTGTATCGTATAGGATGAGGTGACTTTTGCCTGGCCTCCAGGCAAGTCTCTGACCCTGCCTTGGTGGGAATAGTGCACATCCACAAATCAGATATAGCTGATGACATCAGCTGTGTTTGGTGAGGAGAATATGCCAATAACAGTGTCTCACATAGTGTAAAAGGGTCTCTCTAATGTCAAGCAAGTGTACACAGACACCCCCCCCCCAGCTGACTGCAATGAGAATAGTACCGCTACTTATCTAAGTACACAGACTGTAGAACTCTGTATTTAAGGCAAGTGTCACAGTTCAAATCTGACTTGCAGTGTCTCAGACAACACTTTATAGTTGATGACATCAGCAGTGTCTGGTGAAGAGAATGTGGCAGCAACAGTGTCCCACATGCTGGTGTAAAAGGCTCTTTCTAATGGCAAGCAAGTGCACACACACACACACACACACACACACACACACACACACACACACACACACACACACACAGTTGTCTGCAGTGAGAACAGAACCCCTAAGTACACAGACTAGAGAACTCTATAATTTATACAAGTGCCACAGCACAAGTCGTTTAGAAGGCTGCAGGACAACTTATAGTGGATGACATCATCACTGGATGGAGAATTTGTTGGAAGTGTGCACACACACACACACACACACACACACACACACACACACACACACACTTGACTGCAGTGGGAAAAGAATCCCTACCTAAGTACACAGACTACAGAACTCAGTAATTTACACAAGTGCACAAGTCTGACTTTTACATGGTTGCAGGCCAACATATAGTGGATGACATTAGCACTGGATGTAGGAGAGAAGATGATGGGAGGCCTGCATAGGTTGATAGCTTCATAAGTTCCTAGGAGGTTACTAGGCTACTGACTCTAGGACCTTTACAAGCGTAGCCATGTAAAAACCCAAGTACACTTATTTAGCATAGTTAGATGTTCATTGTTAGCAGATCAATTCTGTGATCACCACCGACTGGCCCTGTCCATGAGGGACATATTTGCCACCCCTGGGGTGAATTTCTAAACACCCATCCAATTGTCAAATTTGTGCTTGAATAAGGTCATTGAAGGGCATTGTTTCATATGCAGTGGGAGCCTAATAAAGAGGAGCAGCAATTGCTGGGAGATATATCTGTTTCTCCAGCATGTCACAGGCTAGGTTAAGTTCCCTGGAGCAAGTTATTTTTGTCCCATTTGATTTGCGGATGTCCAAATTAGGGCAGGATCCCAGAATGTTCTGTAGGCCAGGCCCTGGTCACCTCTCAGCAGCCTGTGTAATACTAAGTACAGTGACAGGGCTTTCAGTCATTCCACGTATGTCATGTTTTGGAGGCCCTGGATTCTCTTGGTCAGAAACCTCTGTGGTGTCTCCAGTTGCTGTAGGTGTCTGTAGAGGTACATAGAGAAAGGAGCATTGTACTCAACTAGTGGTGGGATAAGGATCATGTACAGCAAAGCTATGACCTCCTTGGTCTTGGATGGGATGCCCTTAGCTATGAGGTAAACAATGTAGAATGTGTGTCTTGTCACTATGGACACATAGTGATTAAAATTTAGATTGCTATTCAAACTGTGTTCCCAGGCCTCACACCACTGAGTTTTAGCTTAGGTGCTATGTATTGCATAATTAGCAGGGCTACTTTTTTGCCAAAGGGGACAATGAGTCATTTTCTTGTGTTAAGTTTAAGAAAGTGAGTTTGGCACCAATCATTTGTCTGTGTCAGACCTTTCTGTAATATGTTAACATCATTGGGGGACTCTATATGATCGTGCACAGTTGACAGTCCTCTGGAGAATTGGTAAGCCACAGGCCATCTACCTTTACCTGGAATTCAGAGAATAGTTTCTAAACAGTAGAGGGTCCAGCACAGATTCTAGTGGTACTCCACCGGTAACTGGTCTACTGGTGGAGGTGGACTCCCCAACTTTCACAGTGTGCATTCTGTTGGTGAGTCAGTTGGCTGCCCATCTAGTAATATATGAGTTAATTCCCAGATGTGAAAATTTCTCTATGATACTTGAATGGGGGATTGTGTCAATGGGCTTAGCTAAATCAAGATAGGCAGTATGTCCTGTTTTCCCTTATCCAGGCCTTTGGGGACATTATCAAAGAAGTACACTAGGTTGAATAAGCAAGATCTACCCTTGACAAAACTAATATTGGTCTGGTCAAGAGTGTTGAACCTATGCCCATGTGGATAAGGTCCATAATGAATATTTCCATAGCCTTGCAGATAAGGCTGGTTAGGCTTATGGGTCAATAGTTCCCAGGGTCAGTTGATGGATGTGTAGGCATGTTCAACTGTGTAGATAGTTCTAGTACTGCATATTACTAAATTGCCATGCATTGCATATTACACAACATTTGATATTAATTTATGTAGAGTAGTTGATATATTTGTGAAAAACTAATAGAGAAACCGGGGTTGCAGTGCATGGGGGGAGGCAACACTTGGCTGCATTGTAAATATGTGACATATTTTTCAGTTTGTTAAGTTTCCACATGTAGTTTCATGGCATAAAGAGTAAGTAGACAGCAAACAGCAGTAATCCATGCTAAATTTGGCTTTGCATAGTGCAGCAGAGAGCAGAGGGTTTGCACAATGGTTGGCAAAGTGTTTGCACATACGAGATACACATTTCCATTATTTTTGCTGTTTGAGCATAGTTAAGCAGTGCACAAAAGCGAGCCGCATTGTTAAAAGTCTGACAGTACTGAGTGTATGAAACACACCTTCTGTTTAGCTGACTCTGTGGCAGCAGGCATACATGCATTGATACATTTCTTTTTTAGCCCAGATGATACTGGGTTCAAATCCAGTTGTATCTATTACTTTTAAATAAACAGTGATAATGCATGACATCAGCTCTTTATAGTACATGTGTTGCTGGGTGTTGAAATAGTGCAGCACATTTAAGTGGCATTGTGCTGCAGTAACTGCAGCATAATAGAGCCGGTCACCATCACTTTGCATTGGTGTGTGATGACAAAATCTGCACAAACACAGAGGCCAAAAAATGAAGGAATCCATTCCCTTTTCTGCTACTTATGTGTGCTGTGTGTGATTCTATAATTTGACCAGATTATAGGTGTTAAAATGGAGTAGATAAAAAGTGGTGAAATGGGGAGTAAGCAGAGGGAAGAACAAAAGGAAAGCAATACAGGAATGTGCAGGAGGGAGGGAGGAAATAACCATAGCTATCCATTTATTCAACAGTAAAAGTCTGAATTTGGACTGTTACCTCCAGAGAGAGGGGTGACAACAACATAATCATATTGTATAGCTAATTGGACAGAATCAAGTGTGTCAAAAAGACACATGCAAAATGGAGAGCTATGTATGGGATGATATATATATTTTTTGTAGAACAGGTGATTTTTTTTAAAATTCAATAAGAGAGGAATGCTGGGTAAGGGACATAGGTATGTCTGGGCCAGGTAAGTTGGGTAGGTGAGGAAGCAAATACAAACAAACAAGACAAACAAAACAAGAGACAGGGACAGTGAGGGACATGAAAAGTTGGGGGCCACCATGATTTTGGTGAGGGAGGGGAAAACCCAGGCTTGTGCTTGTCAAACTTGGAGACGGTGAGAATCAAGTTCTCATCCATTGGACTATCATCACTGTCCCCTTACTCCACTTTCAGCTGGAGTGCTTCACATCCTCTCCTCCAATGGACTGTGAGGGAGAGCAACTACTCCATACAACTTAGGTGTACACCAATGGTGCATTGCACAACCATACGCACCAACCCTGGCATCTGTTGGCAGGGGATGAAATTCCCCACCTCCACCACTGTTCCTGGAGGGTACCACTGCACCAGATGCCGAGTTTGTACTACCAGAGGGCCCACGTTGTGCAGGGGCAGCAGAGTCTGTGCTGCCAAGTTGGGTCCCAGATGTGCTGGGCATCAGTGGTGGAGCTGGTGGAGTGGTGGCAGGCTGATCCACTTGGGCTGGGCTACTTCACTGTGCTGTGGAGCATTTAGTGATGTGGTACAAATGGATGACATGGAGACATTTTGACAACACATAAAAGAAAATAAAAAAAGAGAGCAATAAGGGTTGGGGTGAGAGGAAAAAAAGTTATAAAATAAGTACCATCATATGTGACATATGATGCATTAACACAGTTATACAACTATTTTATCTGAAGTATGACATTTAGGTATATGTCCTAACAAATACACACTATAACTACAAATTGCTGACAGTAATCCTTGAAATGTTCTTATATTGCATATATGCATTTATTTTTATTTATTTATTTATTTATTTATCATTTGTTGACCGGGAAAGTCCGACTAGGTTCCACAGAGCCTGTTTTCAGCGGAGGCCCGGGGAGAAATGCTCCAGATGCATGTTCCAGTTATACAGATTACAGTTAGCAGGGCATCTGTGGCCCTTGTATAGAGTTTAATTTAATGTAAATCTTATTAAAGAAATGCAGTATTGTATAGTTGTGATTTGTGATATTTGAACCCAGAACCTCTGACTACAGCCTAATATTTGACTTGTAAAGTTGATTTGTGCTACAGAGTAATGCATGAGTACTTGCTTTTATAGTTAGTATATGCATGCTCAATTTGCTACAACTGTACAAAAACATTAAAAATCTATCTTTATCTTTTAAAGCTGCAATAACATTTCTCTTGTGCTGTATACATGCCACTTGCTTCCCACAATCTCTCCATTCGAGCAACATGATCCTGTCTATTGAATTCATGTTTGCTATTAGCTGTGGAAAGAATAGAAGAGAACAGAAGAGCATTATGCCTGCCAGTCTTACCTCTATTTAGCTTTCTATTACAAGTACTGTCTTATGATCATACTTACACAGCTGTAAGGTTGTCCTCAGTCTCAGATCCATTCAACCAGTGATTGAGGCCTGTGTAGGTCATTAAAATGATGCCAACATTCTTCTCCAGTGTGTGGGATTCCAGTAGTACTGGATAAAGCCTGGGCCAAAGTATTCCATTCCTCAGACTTGTACTAGGAGCCAGAATAGTTCCCTTTCCCTTGCAGAAGCCTTTGGTTGTGACACTTTACCAGAAGTCCAATAAACATCCTGGACTCCTGGACACCCTATCTCTGCGCCCTAAACTTGGCAACATCCCTTCTAATACCAGACATGTCTAATATCTGAACTAGAGCAATGGCAACTGATGCTTTCCCACCAATTCCAGTTATCACATTTTCTTGTAGTGCACAAACCAGAGCAATGATGCCAACTGCATTTGCACAATGTTAAGCAGAGGACAGCAGTGCTGAGCAGGAAGGAAATAAATATTTGAAATTTGAAGGTTAATCTTACACTTGTCCTTTATTTGAGTGGTGTCTGATGATTTAGCTTGGAAATATATATTGGAAATATGGAGATAACTCTAACGTGAGTTAAATTTGCAAGGATGCGCTGATGGCATAAATTCATGACCTGGCACATTTAAATTTGGCTTTATAAAAATTGATAAAAAAATTGTAAAATTGATTTTTACAGTGTGAGATTCAAGCCTAGGCATAAAGGACAAAACATTTTCTTCCACAGCATTGATCTTCCATCTTTTCAACAGAAGAAGTATTGCACAGACATCATCAGGAGTCATTCATAAATACAGGTGACAGTTTGAGGTCTTACACATGTTTGTGTGTGACCTGACAAGGTTCAAGTATATAGATCCAGCTGTATTTGTGTGTGTTATGTAATTGTGATGGACATGCAAGTCAAGATAACAGAATTATACTTATAGAAATATAGTCGACAGTATATCCTCAGTCATACATCTGAAAACACAATAAGGGTGTCTTATCTCTCATGCATATAATTCATATCAGCTCCACTATCTAAAGTGTTATAAGTGAGAGAGAATATAATGGGAAGTGGAAAAACAGTAAAAACGTATGGAATATCCTGTATTAGAGCCCAGGACCATGTGTATGGTAGTCCCACACTTACTCTGGTTGCCACAAGAATATTGAAATAACACTTGTCTATTTTTCAATTCATTGCTATGAACTGCGCTGTCATAACAGTAAAAATGGTTTGCACAACCTGAACTAGAACCAAGGACCATCTGTACTCTAGCCATAAACTTACACTTGCTGTCACAGGACAAGTTACCTGATATTTCCATAATTTCCTACTCATTCTTAAGTTCACTGTGTTAACTGCCTTGCAGTGCTGCTAAGTGTGTTTGCTTGATGCCCAACAGAATTAATTGAATGTTTCCATTTTCAATTACTGGCTGTCTGACTCCTGTCTACAGGTGTTGGGGAACCTTGCTAGCTGCCACGCAACACTGTGCAATGCCACTAAGTGAAGTTGCATAAAGGAAAGCAAACACTGCAACAATGTATTATTTTTGACATTTTTACAGTTTACCTGTCTGCAGGTGTTCTTCAGGCATGCTGTCTGCTTCCTGGATGGCCCACCAGTCCAGCTTTGCGCACTGTTAAGATTTGCACAAACTAGATATGCACAGACAAACTTAACATTCATTTTTCTCCATTTTCCTTGTTTGTGCTAAGCTGTGTACCACACAAAAACTGGCCACATAAATAAATAAATAATAAAAATTAAAAAAAGGAAACTGAGGAAAGCAATCTATGACACTACAAAATGTTAGTACACGGGAAATATTTGTACATTGGTCTGGATTTGAACTCTCACTCCAATGAACCTTCAGAACACAGTAGAGGGTGCCTTACCTCTCTTTGCCACACAAACACCTTTGCAGCAGGAAACTGAAATAATTCTGCATACAACCAACTGCAACCTCATCTGCAGTAGTATGAAACCATATAACAGTTATTTGTCCATGTATTAATTTTGGATGTACTGCACTGAATGTTCACACAACCATTTATGAGTGTTGCTTGCAAATATGCAGCTCTGTCTTACCTCTCTGTGCTTGTTGCTCATACTTGTCTTATCTGACCAGTAATCTGAGACATGCAGTCTGTAAGCCACTCTATATCATTGTCCTTAAAATGTATGAGGATATTAAATGGAAATAATATCATATACAGTTGCCAAAAATGAAGGGGAGGTTGGATGTTAATGAACAGAACCTGTGAATTGTGTGCTGCTTACTTACATTTCTGGCCCTTATGAAATTACTTCTAACACTTTGTAAGTCTAATTTGACACATTCACTGGATGTAGGGTAGTCTGCATTGCTGTTGTAGCTTTCTTCTCTTTACCAGTAATCAGCCACAGTTGCAATCCATTAAAAGCAAACAAACATTGATGGATTGCACTATGTTTACATCTGCAACACTGAGCCTTATATTCGGTATTCAGCAATTCTAATGAGTTCACATCTCATTTGCATCTTCACCATGCTGACAGCCCTGAATCTGCACTATAAACAGGAAACTGCGTAGCTAGGGAACCTAAAGGTAAGGAGACTTGTTTATGTGGAGAACATAGACAAGGCTATGACTTTGGGTTATATCTGCACAGAAGATTACTGAACTTGAGAAGGGATGCATGCATTTTTCAGATATATACTGCATATACTGAAATGTCATTAAGAAAAATCTGTTCAATATATATATATATATATATATATATATATATATATATATATATATATATGTATTGCAAATGTTACACTTTTATTTGTATGCATTAGTTAAAAGTGTACTCATGATATGGGCATGTTTGTCAGGGCATTCCACAGGTATACATGATTAGCAATACCTTAAAATGGAATGTTCTGCGTTAAATCTGTAGACATGTTTCAGGGACATTTCATTTGACAATACATTTAGCTTTTCAATGATAGTTTGTTGCAAAATGTGTCATTTGCCTGTTCATTTGGGGTGGGGGAACAAAGCTGCATTTCTGTTATGGCACAAACAAGGATATGTTGCTATTGTTATGCTCCATTTTTTTCATCCAATATGTCCATATTTCAAATGTCTAGACTGTTTTATATTTCTCCAGGGGGTAGCATTAAAATGCTATCTTTTCTGTTTTGTCTGTGAATAGTTATTTTGTAGTTATGTGATACTTATGTGTATTATCCTTCTGTTGTATTTTAGGACAGCTAGGACTATGGCACCCAGGTGTTTGAATCCCCAGAAAAAAACACCCTTCAGTGGCCCTGAGAATCAGGTAGTTTTGATATTGTTTAGGTGACATGGTGCCTTTCTGCTTGAGAGGGGGCGTGGAAATATGTCATGCAGAGTAAAAATTTGGCAGCAGATAATTGCAGATGTGAATGAAGTAGGCAGCCACAGTAGGACATATGATCAGGTGCAGCACAGAGCCACTGACATAATCTCATCTGCATGGAGGAGACCAGCTTCAGTGGCTCATGTTTGGATGGGAACCAGGGGAGGGCCCTTCTACAGAGCCACCGCTAACAGCAAATGAAGAGTTCTTGTCCATTGTCAGTGATCCAGACAGCTAGCAGGAAAGTGCAGAACAGCACGTACATGATATTGGTGCTACTGTTTC
This sequence comes from Protopterus annectens, assembly GCF_019279795.1. Lineage (NCBI taxonomy): Eukaryota > Metazoa > Chordata > Ceratodontiformes > Protopteridae > Protopterus > Protopterus annectens. The sequence goes on from NC_056734.1 coordinate 889,525,241, forward strand.
AGGGACAGCAAGTATGGTCCAGGAGGAGCTTCCAGATAGATACAGTTGGGAGGTGTGCCAGATATGTGAATCATGGTAAGTGCCTGGGTTGCCAGCACACACATCCAAGATGATTCCCTTGGCATTACACATGACTTGGCAGTTAATAGAGTGGATGTCCTTTCTATTTCTGTAGAGCCTTCTCTGTTCCTTGGGTGGTGCCTTAATTTCTACATGTGTGCAATCTATGGCACCCAGTTTTTCAGAGTAGTGTGTTACGGGGTAGAACTCTTTCATATTTATGGCCTTATCCTCAGGAATATAGGGAAAATATGTGTGATCACCAGCATGGTGGAGCATAGCATTCAGGAATTGGAGGATCCCGGATGCTGATGCCTGTGACACCCCCAGCATGTCCTCTGTTGGTCTCTGAAAGGTATGTGTAGCTAAAATTCTAAGTGCTACATATACCTTTGTCTCCACTGGGATGGGTTCCCCTGAGTTTGCCCTGGTTCTGAGTTGAGGATGACAGAGGTTGCAGAGTTCCTGTAATGTGTCTCTATCCACCCTGTAGTACTCTACAATTTCGACATCATACAGATTGTGATAAGTAAACTGGGGTCTGAAAACTCTTCTCCTTCTTGGTTTTGGTCTATTAGCAGCAGCAGCAGCATCGACTTCACCCTTTTGCACATACACATGAATTAAAGCAGCTGCTAACATTGTTTCTGTGTAGACTCCTTTCCATGGCTGTATTCCAATAGGTTTTGGAATTCATAGGAAAAACCAGCATTGATTCTACATGGTTGCTTTATAGCTTGTTGAATAGCTTCTCCATCTTGGATTGGATGATTATCATATGATTTAGCTGCTTACGCTGCAATTTGTATGCCACAGTGTTTACCTTGTTTGTGCATCTCTGTGTGGCTCTACACACCATGTAGTCTGCTTACTGAATCTAAAACAGTTTGCTCCCATGTGCACAGCAAAGAAACAAACTGTGTAGGCTTTATTGAATCTGGTCATTTGTAAATATGTAAATAATCTGTAAATATTGTTTTCTTTGTATAAATAAAGGACCTCTACTCTTTTTGATAGGTGCCATGGGATCTTTTACATCCATTGAGCTATCACCTACTCAAATGAATGACACCTTGTTTTAACATCTCATATGAATGCCAGCACACTCTGGAGTGACATCCCCCCCCCCCAGTCCAGCACAGCAGTGTCAGCAATCAAGTTTTCTGGTGTGGGAATAGAACCCACAGCCTTCTGCATCAAAGATATGTATGCTGCCTGTTAATTTTCTCCTTGTCACGGCTTAATGGCAAAGTGGTTTGGCAATATATTATGATCACTGTAATGTAACTGGCCAATTTAGGATGTCTCTTATACATCTGTAAACATTCCTTTATCCATGAATGTGGGATGCTGTTAAATGCTCTTTTGTACTCCATACATACCATACTTAGATTCTTCCCCTTTTTACCATTCTCTCTCGTATTGCTTTATTTAGCAGTAAATGATCCTTTGCTTCAGATAAGTTTCTTTTGTTATTCTTTTGTTCTATTGCCATGACTGAGGTTTTTCTAAGTGATCATAAACTCTGTCTACATCAGCTCCAGTATATAGTATGTACATTGTCAGAATATAGTTTTTAGGATGGCTTACATGTTCACTCCTGAGGAGCATCATTTTTCCTGTTGTTAACCAGGTTGGTGTCTGTTTGGGATGCACATATTAGTAATTCTTACTCAGGGCTAAATCTTTGTATAAATATGCTTATACCTTTAGCCAGAAGTTAGGCACTACATCTGGGGCTTGGGTTTTCCAATTAAGAGCTTTCTTAATTTTGTTTTTCTGGCTATTTTATCCCATTTTGTATCATGTACACTTGAACTCCTTACTATTTCTTTTTTCATTCTTCTATCCAAGCAGCATTTTTGTTATATTCCACAGGGTCTTCATAATCTCCACAATGTTTCTAGTTCTTCCTTTTTTTTGTGAGGGTGTTTCTGTTCCTTTTGCTTTGTTTCACAGTTCTCTATAAAACTTTTTTGGATCATCAATGATTTGCTTATTTTGCACTTTTCATTTATATTTATCTGCATATCTTCTAAGTTTTTCTGCCTATGCTATCTTTAGTTTATTATTTGCAACAGTATGTAATAGAGTCTGGTCTATTCTGATACTGTGCATTCTTTCCCCACATCTATCTTTCTAACTATCTTTGTTGATCTGTTTCCTCTTTTCTAGTCTTACAGTAACACTTTTTGTCTCCAATGTTTTATAGTTTTCTTTTTTTAATGCTTCCATGATGGCATTGTATTTCTTCCCTTCCTTTCCTTTATTGCTCTGTATTTTTGTAGGAAGACTTTATGTTATTAATTTAGCTGCACAGTAATATGTCCAATTTACTTCTGTTATATCATATGAATTTCTGTTAGTAGTCTTGTTAACTGTACTCATCTGTTTTATCAGACTTCTAACATTGTGGGTCCTATTTACTTTCTGTAATTTATTTCTTTCATTGATCTTAATATGTCTATCCAGCTCTATTAAGTCAAGCATCTCTTTGACCCATCACTCCACAAACTTATAACAAAAAAATCATTCACTGGAAGGCAGCAGAAATACCACAAGTAAAATCATTCTTATTTATTCACAGAGACTTTGCGCTTTCATTCAAAAACTTCATCAGAATAAAAGGCGCATTAAAAGCACATTTAAATCCCCTTGTAAAATATAACACTTAAATATATGACCAATCAACTAACAGCTCCAATTCAGTCTATAGGACACATTTAATTAATGACAATTTTGTGTGTAACCCACCCAGTATTAACAAATATGCTATTCTAAAAAAAAAAAAACACTTTATACAGATGCTGTCATTAACATTACCATATTTGTCTGCTTGCATCTTAACTTGCCAGAAAATTTGTCTTTTAAGAATTTTGTTCTTGTAGTTACCTCCCCTAAAATCTTATGGAACTAACTTTAGCACAGAAAAATAAAACTTTTTAAAAGACTCACATACAGTGGAATGTTTAAATAGTGCATTATTTGTGTCGCTTTTCTTTATAACATATAATTGCTCCTTTATTCTAGCACTTAACTTCCTTGTTGTTCTATATAAATGGAGTAACAGCAGGAGCATATAATATACACTATGCCTGTCCTGTTACAATCAAAGTGTCCTACTTTAATACTTCTATCCATATGGACAACATAATGGAAGGACCTTCCCAAATGTAACTGCAACTAGTGCAAAAAATGTAAACGTTCCTAGATTTTTATCAGTGTGAATAAAATTAACACATGTATGATATGTTCTAGAAACTGTCCTGTGAATAAATAAGAATTATTTTACTCATGGTGTTTCTGCTGCCTTCCAGTGAATGTTTTTTTTTTATATAAGTTTGTTTCTACATTCTGTGGAGTGCTTTGGTCATTTGTTTGCACTCCACAGCATTCCCTGTATCAGAGTTGCAACTGTTTCCTGCTCCTTCCTTTGCTGTAGAACTCCAGCTGAACTCTGGTACAGGTTTCCTATGGAAGGCTCTCTTGGGCTGCCAATATTAACCTTTCATCCTTTGGTTTGAATTTGCCTCTCCTTAACCATTCCTCCATTTGATCCTGATCAAAATTAGATTGTTCCAGGAGTTTTCTATATTTGCAACTATATTCATGCATTTTCCACATTTCTTGCATTCTTATATGATCCTTCACCTTATATACCTTCTTTTGTTTTTTGGCATGTTCTGTTGCTGCCTGATTTTTATCTTCTTCTGGTTTGATTCCCATTCCTGCTTGACGTTGATATGATTCTGCTAGACTAAGAAGGGAAGTGATCTTAGATTTCTTCTCCTCATGTTTCAAAACTTTCACTATGTTTGGGTCTTCTGATGTCAGGACATATGTATGCAGTCCCATGATTGCAGATTGACACATGTAATCATTTTCAAGGAGGCCCATGCATCCTTTGGAACAGGGAATATATAATCTTGGTATACAGTGATTTTTATAAATCATTTGATGAGCATGAAGCATCCTTTTTGTTTTCCGGACTAATCTATCCAACACCTTTTGGAACCAGTCCATCACTCCAAAACTATACATTAGTACAGGAAGAGAAAACTGGTTTATAGCTTAAACTTTGTTCCTAGATGTCAATGTTGTTTTCAGGATTAATTTAAGTCTTCTAAAATGTCCCTTACTGAGTTTTATTCACATTTGTTCATGTTTTATTGTTGATCCTTCATTGATTCCCAAATATTTATATACTTTCTCTGGCTCAAGTTCTTTGATATCACATTCTTGTCCCAAACTGTTGTTTTCTTGGTGTTACAGTTTTTTCTGCTTTAAAGGTTGCCTTTGCACATTTATCAAGACCAAATGACATTCTTATATCATCTGAAAATGTTTTGACTACCTGCAGTTGTGTTTCAGTTCCTCATCTGATGAGCTATATAGTTTTAAATCATCAACAAAGAGAAGATGAGAAGTTTTTACACTTTTTTGCTTTCTGGGAGACAAATTATAGCCATGACCTAATCTGTTAGGCAAACAGCTTAATGGGTTAAGGGCAAGGAAAAAGAGCAGCATTGACAAAGAGTCACCCTGGAATATCCCCCTTTGGATTTTTATCCCTGGTATAATAATTTGTCCTTTATCATGGCTTAACTGTTTTGTGGTCACTGTGATGTCATTTATCAATGTAGAGTGCATCTTACACATTTTTCAGCACTTTTTTATCCATGAATGTGGGATACTGTCAAATGCTTTTTGTAGTCTATCTATGCCATACTTAGATTCTTCCCCTTTTACAGTTCCCCACTATGACTTTATTTAACAACAAATAATCTTTTGTTCCATATAACTTTCTTTTATTACCCTTTTGTTTTATTACCATAATTGAGTTTTCTTCTAAATGACTATAAATTCTGTTGGCATCAATTCCGTGTATAGTTTATACATCGTCGGAAGGCAAGTTATCGGTCTATAGTTTTTAGGGTAGCTTGCAGGTTCACTCTTAAGTAGGAGCATTATTTTTACTGTTGTCAGCCAGGCTGGTGTCTGTTCTGGGTGCACATATAGTTTTTACTCATCGCTAAATCTTCATGCAAAAATGTTAATACTTTTAGCTAGAAGTTATGTACTGTATCTGGGCCTGGTGTTTTTCATTTAGAGACTTGTCTTAACTTTGTTTCAATCTTTCTGTCCATTACTTTATCCCATTTCATATCTTGTACATTTGAACTTATTCTTTCTTTTATTTTGTCTATCCATTTAGCATCTTAGTTATATTCTACAGGATCTTCATAAATGTTTCTCTAAAATGTATCTGTTTCTACTTTTTTGGTGGTCTTTCAATTCCTTTTGCTGTAAAACCTTTTTGGGGTCATCAATAAATTGCTTATTGTATACTTTTCCTTTATATTTATCTGTGTATCTTCTAGGTTTTTCTGCCTGTGCTGATATTTTTAATTTATTATTTGTGATACTGCATGATAAATCCTGATCTGTTATAATTATGTGCATTGCTTTCATTACATCTATGTTTCTGAGTATTTTTGTTAATCTTCCCTCTTCTATACTCCTCTAAAACTTCTTGTCTTAATTGCTTTACAGTTTTCTTTATTCAATACTTCCATGATGGCATTTGATTTCTCCCCGTCCTTTCCCTTACTACCCTGTGTTCATGTGGTAGGACTTTATCTGCCATTAATTTGGCTGCACAGTAATGTATCCTATTTACTTCTGTTATATTGCACAAATCTCTATGGACAATCCTAATTACTGTGTTCATTTGTTTTATCAAACTTCTAACTTTTGCAGTTTTATTAACCTTCTCCAGTCTATTTCTTTCATTGATCTTACATACATACATACAACTATTTCAAGCAAGGGCATTCAGGCCCTTCTAGCTTGTCAATATACCAAAACACTTGTTCTCATAATAATTATCCAGGCTGTTCTTAAAAATATCTAAACTAGTACTTGCTTTAATGTAATTTGGTAGTTTTTTCCATTCCATGCACCAGCTACTCTGTCAGAGAACCAATTAGTGCACTTCTCATTCATATAGAATCTTCTACATAGGTTGTCTAATGATTCTTTAGTACTTTTTGATAACCCCAGGTAGTTGTCTCTAAATGCTCTATAAACCTGAATAAGATCTCCTGTTAGATATCTGTAAGAGACACTGTACAAGTTCAAATATTTTAGATGTTCATAATAGCTTAAATTTTCACATCCATGTAGTCTTTCTAGTTTACTCATGCTTGATTTCTTATAAGGTTTCCAAATTGTTATTCCATACTCATGTTTGGGTCTAATGTAATTATCAAACAATGACTTCATCATTTTTGATTTCCTAGACTTTATAAATCTTTTTATATAGCCTATAGTTCTATAGCTATCATTAACCAATCGGTTGCTATGATTAGAAAAACTCATAGCTGGATATACCCATATACCCAGGTCTTTAATTGAGTTTGCAGTTTCAATCACTGTATGCTGTATTAAATATTCACCTTACAATTTATATCTCTCAAATCTCATATGCTTAGTTTTTGATGCATCAGTGCCCAAATGGTCAATTAGGTCAAGTTATTTTGCGGACATGCCTTATCTGTAACACATGTAATCAGTTTACCCAATTTCAGGTCATCTGTATATAGACTGTAGAACACCTCAGATGAAAACGTTAAGTCTGAAAGATAAAATCTAAATAAGTAAGGGCCTAGGACAGAGCCATGTGGGACACCCTGACTGTAACCAAGGATTTTACCTGTCCAGTTGCTGTATGATACTTGCCATGTCCTATTTGTAAGACATGCAGCTATCCATCTTATCAAGAATTCATCAATACCTAGTTGTACTAATTTATTTATCAGTGTTTTGTGTATAGCCCTGTCAAATGCTGAAGTTAAATCTATATAAATTACATCACAGCACAATTTTTCGTTCATAGCTGTTATTATATTATTATAGAACATCATGTTACAGGTAGTAATAGATCTATTTTCAACATATGCATGCTGATATATGGTTTCAAGTCCCAACCTATCCAATTCTGGCAATAACTTATCCAATATTACCTTCTCCATTATTTTTCCACAACATGAAATTAGACTTAAGGGTCTGCATGAGTCTGGGTTTGTCCTACTCCTCTTTTCCTTAAAGATAGGTTTAATAAATGCATGTCTCCAATCTTGAGGAATCTCCCCATATTTACATGACCTAGTAAATAATAGATATAATGGTACCGTAAGTTCTTGCTGAAGTATTCTCATGTCATAGTTGCTAATTCCGTGTCATCTCTGTGCTTTGTTTGGATCCAGTTTGCACAGTTCTTTTTCAATATAATCTAATTTGATTCCAGTATTTGGAGTTACCTGGATGTCACTAGGACAACTTATCACCCCTTTTGTGGAGCCAAACTGTTTTGCATAAGATTTTATAAATATATTTATAATCTGTTGTCTCTGAGAATAAATTTTAGAATCTACACACAGTTTATCAATTTGTATATCTTTACTCCTTCCACATCTTATGTATCTACAAAAAGGTTTCCTATTATGCTCAATATCTTTATATAAATTTTCTTCTAATTTTTGTCTCACACTATGCTTAATCTTTTTTCCAGCTTATTTATTTTAGTTTTCAAAGTCGTAGTTCACCCTCTCTTCCATTTCTTATATTTTTTTTGTCTCTCACCTTAATCAGATATCTTGTTCTTATGGAAATATATCCACCTGATATTGTATGCCTTGATCCTGATGCTAAACATTTTTATGATTTTTTTTTGCTCTCAAACAATTTCTCTTTCAAAACTATCTACATTCCAGCTGCAGTTTTTCCACTGAACACCTCACTCCAGTTAGTTTTACATAGCAACTGTTTTGCTTCCATATAATCTGTAATTAACCTTCTGTGCATTGGCTTAGATTTCAGTTTGGTAGAATTATCTAGAAACAAATTCACCTTTATAACCCCATGATCACTGCACATCAACAGTGGTAAAACTTGACTTGAAGTAACAGTAATTTCTTTAGGAACACAAACAATGTCTAGTATGTTCCGTCCCCTGGCAGGATTTTTTGCAGTCTGAAGCAATTGTTGTTCCTGAATATATATTGTGAATAATGTCATTACTAATGTTGTTGAATCAATATTATTTCAGTCTGTTTCTGGTAAATTTAAGTCCCCAGCTAATATTATCCTTCCCTCCTGTGTTCCATGTAAGAAATGCATGACTTCCTCTAGGTCACCTGCACTTGACTTTAGTGATCTATACACTCCAACAATTGTTATATGTTCCAAGGTTTTCTTTATTGTCACAGTTATACAGTCGGTAGTGTTGGCATTATAAGTGAACATGTAATAATCACAGGTCTCATAACCATCTTTAATCCCTGTCATAACACCTCCACCTGATTTTTTGTTAGAATGTCTGTTACAGTAAAAACATTTATACCCTGACATAACTGGTTTCCAGTTATTGATATTTAACCATATTTCGCAAACAATAACATCAGTCTTGTGGGAATGTAGCAAATTTTCCATTAAAAATGTTATTATTAATGCTCCTAGCATTAACAACCATCACAGATGCATCAAATGTTGCTATCTGTGAACTGTTAAATTTTTGACCTGGCAAAAATCTTGCTTAGTGTTTGTCAAATATTGCAAAATATCTGATGCAAAAATTCTCTTCCCTGATCTTGACAGATGCCATCCTGTCTCAACACATGTGGCCCAAAACTAGGCTTGGATGTTGTATACCTTTCCATTTTTTCCATGTAGGTATTTACCCAAAAAATCTTTTCATTCACAGTGACCTGACTATCCTTTCTACAGCTAATTTGTGAAAAATATGTCCTAACACCAGTACAAGCTCTACTCTCTAAGAGAGCTGTCAGTTTCCTACTAACAGTCAGAGAATCCTTGCAGATGACACCATTTGTACTGACATGAATAAAAATGGATCCGTACTTCCTTACATTAAGGCATTCCAAGGCTTTTCTCACATCATCTATTTTTGGTCCTGGCAAGCACAACACTATTCAATGTTCATTATCTTCTCTGCAAATATAAGTATCAGTTCCTCTAATAACTGAATCTCCAATTACAAGAATATCTTTGCTAACCAGCTCTGAAGAATCTTCAGCCTCTAATACAGTAATACCTGCTCTATCAATTGTTATGAAAGATAAATCTTTATCACCATTAGTCTTATTAACCCAACTGTTTTCATTGTGTATTAAATTTTCATCCAGCTGGTACTGTAAATCCACAGCTTGAGCCATGTAGTCAACATCTGTCTTTCTCTTCTTTTTTTGTACATTAATGTTCTTCAATCCTTCCACATTCAGTTTACATTTCTTCTTTTTCACCTGCCTCTTGTCTCTTTTTTCTGTCTTCTCTTTTGGAAAAATAATGCCTTTTTCTGTAGAAAATATTATCATTCCCTGTAATCTGTGTGTTGCATAAAAAGCAGTGTCCTTTTTACTACATATTCTCTTTCCTTTACAGTCATTAGTCAGTTTCTTTTTCTTCCTTGTTATTTGTTGAGAACTTCTTCCTTTCTTTCTTTTTTTGTTTCCTTCTAAACAAACCAGATCCTCAGATTGTTGAGTACTTGCATCCAGAATTCCAAGATTGCCAGGGGCATTGTCTTATTTCATAGGAGATGAATGATCTTTGCAGAAAACAAATGCATCATTTCCTAAATCTGTTCTCTTTGTTTTATGCCTAACATTATTTAGTTGATCAGTCCAGTCGTTAATATATGAAACAACAGTTCCCCAAGCCATACCAATTGCACAAGTGCAATCATCATCATTAAATTGAGATTTACTTCAAACAATGGTAAGCAAATCATCCAACTTTTGACACGAGGAACACAGATCACCAGTGGTATCAGCTGTTACCTTTAAATATGCATAGCATGTATTACACTGTATAGGATATTTGTGCATTAGCAAATCATTAATTGTATACTCATTTAAGAAATACATATTCAGCTTCAAATGAATAAAATATTGTAAAAGAAAAAATAATCAAAATCAGTAACAACAGAAAGAGAACATAAATCAACTTCTGAGACAAAAAAATCACACAGGCAATATACAACTAAATACTAAAGTAAGTACAGTAAAGTTGTTCTGACCGTACATGTTCTGCAAGCCAGACAAGCCGTAATTCCTCACTATCACTTGCAGTTGCACTTCTTTTTAACACTAAAGATCAATAAATCACAAACCAAGATAGTATTGTTTAGATATGCTCAGGATTGTCCTCGCTTCAGTCTGTGTGACTTTATAGCTGTCTAGGTCCCTTGGGGTGGCTAGAGCTTGCCTAAAACCTATCCCTTTTTAATGGCCAACAGTATAATTAAAGGTAAAACAACAAAATATTAATCAAAGTAAATCTTGTTAAAAAAGCTATCCTTTCCTACCCGCAAACAGTGGAAAACACTGATAAATAAAATATTAATTCAAATTCAAATAAAACTTCTCTTACTTGTCAACTCCATGGTAAATCATAAAACAAGGTAGAATTGCTTAGATATGCTCAGGAGTTTCCTCTCTGCAGTCTGTGTGAATTTATAGCTGTCTAGGCCCCTTGGGGTGGCTAGAGCTTGCCTGTCTAAAACCAATCCCTTTTTAACAACCAACAGTGAAATTAAAGGTAAAACAGCAAAATATGAATCAAAGTAAATCTTAACAAGCTATCCCTTCCTACATACAAACAGTGAAAAACAGTGATAACAAATAAAATATAGATTCAAATAAAACTTCTCTTACCTGTCAACTAGACAATAAATCACAAACTAAGGTAGAATTGTTTAGATATGCTCAGGATCTTAATATGACCATCCATCTCTATTAAATCAAGCAACTCTTCTCTTAGATCATTTTTTTCTAAACTGAGGGCACATTCTTTATTTGCCATTTCCTTCGGGCATTCCATAGAAAGTTCTGTACCACATTCTCTTTAGTCTCACCCTGTGTCATCTGTTGCTTTTTCATATGGGAATTCACCAGCATATCATGCCATGACATTGATTGTGTCAGAGTTGCCATAGTTTCCTGTTCTTTCCCTTGCTTTATAGCTCCAACTGAACCTTTGTACTGGTTTCCTATGGGATGCTTCAAAGTATCTTCACATGTCAACTAATTAGATGCTTCCTGTTCCAATGGTTTATCCTTAATTTGAGTGTCCTTTGCTGTATTCTGTTTTGTTGTTATCTGAGTTAAATTGTCTACACTAACCCCTTCACTTTGCAGGTAATCCATAACCTCAGTTTCTATTTCTTTAACTTCTCCATTACTAATCCTCTTACTTTTCCTCTTTGATTTCTTATTTTTGTATTGTAAAATTTTCCATATCTGGATGTTTTTGCCTATATTTCTCTTCAAATATATTTGGTGCTGCTCTTTTTGCACTGATTAGTTTTGCTTTCTCCTTTGCATAAGTATTACACTATATTAAATTTCTTTTTCTTTCCCATGTTCATATTTCTTCTTCAGATGTCTCCTGTTTCTCTTGTTTCTTCTTACTTTGAGGACTAGTTGTTCCACCATGCTGTGATATGACCCGTGTTAGACTTTCTACACTGAATTCTTCACTTCAAAAATATTCCATAAAATCAACTTCTATTTTTTAACTTCTACTTGACTAATCTTCTGTTCTACATTCCCTCTTTGTGATCTTATTATTATTTTTTATTGTAAAATTTTCCATATCTGGATGCCATTGCCTATATTTTTCTTTGAATATCTTTGGGGGTGTCTTTTTTTGTGTTGATTAATTTGGCTTTCTCCTTTGCATAAATATTGCACCATATTAGATCTCTCTTTCTTTCTTTCCCATGTCCATATTTCTTTTTTATAACCTTCAAATGTCTCTAGATTTTGATCTTTAAAATTTTGCACTTCCTCAGTCACTTCTTTTTACAAATAGCACAAGGTTTCTTGGTCTATATAGTGTTTTTTTCAAAGATGTGTTGTATTAATGAACGCATGTTTTATTTGAAGCTTCTGACAGTTTTTCTTGTGGACGTAGTTTTCTTTCCTCTAATTTCTCTCTTAATATTTTTGTATACTTTGTCTGGAAATTCTGGGCTTTTTGCTTAATAGTAACAATACATACTTTCTTTCTTATCCTCAATAGTCCACTCTATCATTTGTATGGCTCTTTTTTACAACAGGGGAGCCATCCTCCTCTGGGCCTGGCCTAGCCCCATTGTACGAATATTTCCATGTCTTGAGGATTCTACACTGTCATTTTTTTACAGTCCTGGTACCAGTGTGCCTACCAAGATTGGGCACTTTTTTATCCTGGGACTTGTGTACCCAGCTATTTTCTTTATTTCTTAACCTACTTCTGTCATGAACTCAGTTAAGTACTCCCCATAGTGATTGATATATAATTTGAACTGGCAAACATAGTGTGATGATAGGAGGTACTGCCAGCCATGCAAGGAGAAATAGGGCAGTGGATTTGTAACATATGCCAGCACAGCTCGATGGAATTTTGTAAATAATTATATGTCATTTTATATCAAACTGATTTGTGCAGATGCTTATGCTGAAAATGTATTTGTGAGGTTTGCTTGTGTTCAAATGTATTGACAGTGCACTCTGCTGGAATGAAAATAAAAGTACATGTATTATTCTAACTAAATTAAATGACTTTGCAAAATATTCTTGAAATTAAATTACTTTATGGGTTAAGCCATAAAGATGTAATCCCACAGTTTTGAATGGAACCAGAGACACAATGTCTGTGCTAGAGAATGGGTTGTAGCTCCTGTAGGAAGAGTAGAAGTTTTTAATGGTTTTACGACTTCCAGGAGATCTGAGCAAAGCTCTATCTGTGTGTATGGCAACACATAGGTGCTAAAATCCTGTCAGCTTCTAGTGTTGGTGATAGCATGGGAAATAGAGTCAGATGACCAGATGTGTGTGATGTCATTCTGTAAGCCAAAAATATTATTTAGATATTAATGAGAGTTTGCTCTCAGCATTCTGTATTCTGTCTTGGATCTGATAACAAGGACCACTCACCCACATTGTCTTGGCTTACTCTATTCATTAAGTAGACTAACTAGGGAACAGCAATTATTTTAGTCAATCAGGAATAAGTAGTGAGATTAGCTAAATGCTGTTTTTCTATAACTTTGTGAAACTTTCCATCAATGTTATTGTTAATATTCCCTGCTTTCTGAAACTCTGGTGTTTACTGTAGATAGACATTTAGTATTTTCTTGTTCTTTTATTATTTATTATTAAATATATTTAAAATTATAATTGTGGCTGGTCCTTTTTAGAAAATATTTAAATATTTAAGCTCTGAGAGTATTTGTGCATATTTATTTGCTAATAACTCTGACCACTCCTGAAAGCCTTGCCGTTTGGTCAACATTACCATTTGTATTAATATTAACTTCACTCAGCATAACTGGATACTCTTTTAAGAGCCTTATAGTAACTGACTGGTGGCAGTGAATCTACATTATAGTCTGTGCAAAGTTGGCAGAGCAAGTAATCTGTGCCAGCCTTTCCCAGGTGCATGTGTGTGTGAAAATTAAATCTCAAAGCACTGGTTTCACAGTGCCAGTAGGAAGACTTATTAGGGACCCGAGGGGAAACAGATAGAGACACCCAGATTCTGGGATGAGCATGTGTCCTAGGTGCTCTTAAGAGAAATTGTGCTTGATCCAGAGAGGTCTGCATCTGCAAATACTGAGAGTAGCCATTTATATTCCAAGTGGCCATCCCTCTCTGATGTCAGTGGTGAGGATTCAGGTTCCTTGATTACTGGCCCATTGTGGGGGACGTCACACATAGTTTCAAAGATTGCAGTAGCTTATTTGAGATGCAGCATTTGTGAGATCTTTGGGTAGATGGGATTTGTCAGCATCATGAAGTACAGAATGTGTTATCTGGAATTTTGTCTATCAACTGATATTTTGCTCCTTTCAAATTTTTGGTGAAAAATGAAAAATTATTGCATAGTCATGTTAGGGACGAGAGATGAATTTATAAATTCTATGGTATGCTTATTGCTGTGTACATATTAGGATGATGCTTAGGTTGGTGATGATATTAAGCCAGTATTGAAGCCTGGGTAAGATGAAGGACATAGCTGTCACTGGATGAGAATGAATTGTCCCAAACTGATACACAAAATATTTATTTCTGTGGGGGAGAACTGCATTTATTTTGTGGTAAAATGTTTGTTTTGTGTCAATGACCACATAGAAGAGTTTAACTTTTCAGAGCACTTCTACAAGAATTTTGTCATCAAAGAGCATCTTGGGGTAAGATGGATCCAAAGGATAGACTGTAGTAGGGTAAAACGTATAGCCTTTGCTATCTTGTTAATGAGATGCAAATAAGACTCTTCAACTAAAGGTTCAATGTTTGTGAACCCAGTCTAAGTGTTTCAATGACATTTTGAACATTATTTTTTGAGGATTAGAGTAAGGTGGTGTTACCAGTGTACTAGACTGTAGAGATGAAGTGATAAAAGGATAGCACTTAATTAACATAGATGACAGAGTTATTCCAATGATGTATCCATAAAATGCACTCAGTGTCACTAACAGAGGTGAGGAGATCTGGTAAGCCTGCCTTTCTGCTTGTGTTCTGTCATTTAATTAGCAGCTGAACCATTTAAGTGAGGTGTTTAACTGATTTAGTGAGGTGGAAGATAAGTTATACAACAAGATTTTATGTACAAGGATCTCATTATATCAAGTGTTTTTCACAGGTCAAGAAATACAGTGTATTCATGCCCCGCCAGATCACGTTTACATCAAAGGTGATTAATGAAAGCAAGTAGTGATAGTTTACTGCATGATCAGAATAGAATCCATGTTGTGTGCTTAATAGGTAGCCATCCATATTTAAGTACCTAACCAGTTGACTATTCATTATACAAGTAGTTTTGATGAGGGGGGGTGTAAAGTTGTTGGCCTGAAAATTTCTGTAGTTGGTTGAAGAACCTCTTTTGCAGAGTAGCACTGTATTTGAGACATTCCGTAATTTTGGAGCAAAACTTTCAAGAATAGATTTTCTGTCTAGAATTGAGATGGGGTAGTCTTTTGCATCTGCTGCTAACTTTATTAGTATGTTGCAAGTTCATCTAAGAAATTAGATGAGGGTTTGTGCCTGCTAATTTATTATTATTATTATTGTTATTATTATTATTATTATTATTATTATTATTATTATTATTATTATCAAATATTGTTTATTAGAAAATATTGTATTATTATTATCAGATATTGTCATGATATTTGATTGTGGGGGATTGTTCTAAGAAGTGTTCAAGGCACTCGAATGTTGTATCTTATAAAACAGAGTATGCTGCTGAGACATGAGATGCTTTCTTCTTCTGTTGGCCAGTACTGATTTTTCTTTGTTGCATAGTTATTTAAACTGGATCAATAATGTGTAGTCTTTGCCTGATATTGTTTCCAGTTCTTGTCCAGCCGAGTCTGTATTTCAACTTCTATTGTAATCCAGGGGGGTATTTTCATGTCACTTTTTCATTGAGGTACAAGGAACTGTACAAAAGTATCTGCATCTATAGAAAAGAGTTGGTTTCATTTCACAAATTTAGAATGATAATAAAAGGGAGTTAAATTTTTCTGTGTTCCTTAAGTCACAATAATGGTGAATATTGGTACATGATGAGAAAACTGACAGGTGGTTGATGAGTGTTATTTTCAAAAATATACAAAAAGTATGTTTTATCCTCCAGACAGGCAGTCTCCCTTTGCAAGCTGTTTCAACTATTTGAAAGCCCTGCTGTTTTTCTAGTATTACTAAACCCTTTCTCCTGTAACTTTTTGTCTTTCTAAATCCCACATACTCCTTGTTACAAGTGTTTATTTTATTTCAAAAGAAAGGTATGCAAAACAAGTAAGTCCAAAGTACCTACTGATTTTCTTATTGTTTCAGAACATTAGCTGCCCCCCCATTCTGTACTTCTAACTGCACTCTGTCTTTAGATGCTGTACTATTTGTATGCTTTGCTGTTTCTCTACTTCTACTAAACCTTTTCTCTTATAAATTCTTGTATTTCTAATTTCCACATAACTCTTTGGTAAAAGTGGCTTATTTTATTTCAATAAGACAGGTATGCAACACAAGCAAGTTAGAGTACCTACTGCCTTTTCTTATTGTTTCTGTAGACTTGCATATCTGTGAAATCAGGGCCAGCCCTTTTCATCATACTATTGCTATCCACCACTTTTCTGGTCTATTCTGATCCTCCCCCTCCCCACAAGAACAATTGCAGCCTAATCAGGGCCAGCCCTTTTCATTATAACCTATAAACCTACTGATAGTCTTCCTTCATCTGTTGCCCACTACGCTCCCCTCCCTTCCCCCAATTCCCACCCACCCCAGTGGTCCTACCTTTATTACAAACAGTAACCCCTCCCACCCTTCAACCTATAACATCACCACACCTATACTTCCTCTTACAACTTCTCACTACTATCCCTCCTACTCAACTAATATGTACAAGCACACTATACCTATACTCACTGCATGCACACTCCTTGCATACATCACATCTTACCAAACCTCCACCATTCCTGCACTCAACCACTACCACTGTACCACCATACACACCACCACTCATATCCCACCTCTACTCTACTACTCTCTCATCAGGTCAACAACCTTCCCAATACACCCTCTATATAGACTATAGACCACAATACCTAAACTAAAAACAACCTCACAACCTTACATAACCCTACCATCATACATATTGCCCACAGAATACAATCAAAAAACTTCCCTTATAAGCAAGCATATACAGAAATTGATAAAACTAATAATCTCATCCATATCCAACCTATCACTCAGTGGAGACATCCATCCTAATCCTGGTCCCTCTATCTCCAACCCATCCCCTCATAATCAGACTACAAACCACATCTCCCAAATCACAGTCAATAGAAAGCCAACCGACCTCCTTCTGATAAGCCTAAATATTAGAAGTATATGCAACAAGGTGCATGAATTCCATGCCACCATAGACTTCTATTCCCCTGATGTAGTGATCCTTACAGAAACATGGTTAAAACCACACATTACTAATGAGCAAATCCTCCCTACTGGTTAAAATATACTAAGAGTAGACCGGCTAAACAAAAAAGGAGGTGGTATAGCTATAATATTTAAGCAGCATCTAGACATCCAGATCTTAAAGTTAGCAGATTCCCAAATAGGTAAGAAGAAATAATATATACCAAACTTAAAATAAACCAAAATAAAACCCTAAACATAATAGGCTGCTACTTCCCACCTGGCCACAACATCCCTCCACTTGAAAACCTCCTCAGCTGGACTACCCACCACCTACCCCAAGAAACTTTAATTCTAGGAGACTTCAACATTGACTGGCAATCCTGCTCTAGCAACCACCCAACCCATCATGTAAATCTTCATGGCTTCACCCAACTAGTCCAGTCACCTACTAGGATAAATAACTCCAATAAACACACTACCCTTGATTGGATACTAGTCAATAAGAGCCCCCAGTCATCTGACAGCCTCAGTGATAACCCCCCAACCTTCTTACTAAGAAAACACTTTATAAAGCAAAACCCATCAAATACACAAAAAAACTAACTTCAACCCTCTCTCATTCAGCTCATCCCTAAAAGACTGTAACTGGCAACCTCTAAAATACCTCAAACTAGATGACGCAGTTGACTACTTTAATAAAACATTCCTAAGCATCATTAATTACCACGCCCCCATAAGACGTTCCTGAACTAGAGCCCAACAATCCCCATGGCTACAAAAAAACACGAAGTCTGAAATGAAAAACAGAGATAAAGCATGGGACAACTGGCGCAAAACCAAAACCCCCTCTACTAGGCAAAAATTCCTAGAACTACGCAATAGAACCAAAAAGCTTATAAAACAGGACAAAATCCAATACTACCAGTCTGCCCTTACCTCCTCCCAACATAACTCCAAACAATTCTGGTCCTCAATAAACTCCATCCTCCACCCAGGTAAAGTAAGTACACCCACTCCTAACTTAACTCACTCCTCCGAAAATATTGCTACCTCTTTCACCAATCACTTCACACAAACCGTACTATCACTAGCTAGACAACACCCCCCCCATAAACCCACACCATCAACTAGAACTAACAATCTCCCAACTAGCTTCTCTTTCTCTCCTGTTCCTACCTCCAAAATAAAACGACTACTAACTAAACTTAAAACCACCAGATTAGCAGCAGACAACTTCCCAGGTGAATACGTTCAACTTGCAGCTGATGCTCTAGCCTACCCCGTATCACTCTTGATTAACAGATCTCTGTCAGAAAGTTATGTTCCTACACTATGGAAAATCTCACACATAATTCCCCTACACAAAGGAGGCCCCTCCACAGATCTTACCAATTACCGCCCCATAGCTATTCTCTCGCCACTCTCCAAAATACTAGAGAGATGCATTCATTCTTAAGTCTCAGATCTCCTCCTTGCTAATAACCTCCTCTCCAACACACAAAACGGTTTCCGACCTAACCATAGTACCACCACCGCCTTACTCTCTTTCTCTAATACTATTCTACAAAATAAAAATGCAGGTTATCTCTCCTCAGCTACCTTCCTAGACCTCTCTAAAGCTATTGACATGGTCCCACACAAATGACTCATCTCTCTTTTCAATAACCTATCCTTCTCTCAACCAGTCATCAACTGGTTTCAGAGTTACCTATCTGACCACCAACAAGCAGTTGTTTGGCAGGACAACCTATCCCCCCAACTACCAGTCTCCATAGGAGTTCCCCAAGGGTCCATCCTGGGACCCCTACTCTTCTCTATTTTCACCAATAATCTAGCCTCAGCCACAACACATGGCACACTCATACAATACGCAGATGGCTCATCCATCATCTGCACAGCCCACTCCCTACCAGAACTGCAAAAAGTCACACAGGAAGCATTTTCTTCTATTGAAACTTGGTTATCTGATGCCCAACTAATACTCAACCCAAACAAAACAAAATTACTAATCTTCCAACCCACCAAACTTACCCTAGACATCCCTCACTTTAACATTACAGCAAAAGACAACACCACCATCCATCCTACAGAACACACCAAATTACTAGGAGTAGAAATAGACAATAAACTGAACTTTGACATTCACATTTCCATGACCATTAAAAAAGTGCACAAACTAGGAGCATTATATATATAAATCATCAACTACTTACCAAAGCAGCTAAAATTTTGGTAGCAAATTCTCATCTTATCTCTACCCTACTCTATGCCTCTCCAGTATTTACTAACCTTAGACAATGCAATCTAAATAAGCTGGAAACCTGCTACAACAAAATCTGCAAATTCATCACAGGGGCTTCCTACCGTACTCACCACTGTCTCTCAATAGCAGAACTGGGCTGGCTAGAGCTCCCCCACCTCCTTCAACGGTACCAACTCACACTCGCCCACAAACTAATAAACCAACCACTAAAAGTCCCACCCTCCAGAATCTACTCCAACCCTACATAACCATGAGACCACTAAGATCCAGCCACAAAAACCTCCTACAGGTCACAAGAGCCATTAACACTGCTGGAGAAGCATTATTCTCCTGCACTATAGCCAAACTCTGGAACCCCTCCCATCCTCAATTACCTCTGTAACTTCTTGCACCCACTTTAAATCCTTACAAAAATCACACTTCAAAACATGCCAGATATGCCCTTGCAACCCCCCCTCTAATACCATCCACTCCCCCCACCCACTACCTCTCTCAGCCCCCTATCAACAACCTACTCTTAGCAAGCTTGGCTACTCATGTTCCCAGCTACCTACCACATAATACTAACTTCTTGTAGCAACAACTGCTAATGGCTGTTATGTACCTCAAAAACAGATTGTATCAATTGTTCACTGATGAATCTCAACTACATTTGTAACCATGTTTAGTATATGTCACCATATTTTAAAATTGTACTATGTTCTACAGCTGTTTTACATCTGTTTTCTTCTTGTCTTGCGTCATTAACTGGACTAACGTCTATATTTAAATGCTATATTTTTTAACTGTATAATGCAAATAATGCTTAATGTGGAGCTTTTCTCCCCGGGCCTCTGCTGAAAACAGACCTGTGTCCAGTCGGACTCTCCCGGTCAACAAATGTAAATAACAAAATAATAATAACAGTAACAATGTAGTGTGATTGAATGAATCAGGTCTACTACAGACTCTTTTCAGGGAAACCTGAATTTGCCTTTTCTTCACTATGGAGTGGCCGTGGTGTTACCATATTTAAGTTGGGTCTAGGACTCTTGCACGAATGCACTTTTTACCGAATCGCGAATGGGTAGGCATACTTACACAAAAATGCTTGTCACCGAAGCTGCATTTTCACATAAGTATGCCTGTTGTACCAGTCATACTACAGTGCAGATAAGGGAAAATTCCCTTTTCCCCACTGTGGTGCGATCTCAGAGTGACAATATTAAAGTGGGGGGTCTGGGGGGCACCGGGGGGGCATGCCCCCCTCCGTAAAAGTAGATTTAAGGGTTTTTTTTTTTTTAACATACTTTAGAGAAAGCACTTTTTCAGTGAAAGCGCTTTCATTAAAGTGTGTTTGGTGATAGTGGATTCAGACTGTTGAACTTTCATTCAGCAGTCCTAGATCCATTTAAGTTACAGTAAGTGGTGGTCACTTGTTATTTGTGTACAGGACATTTGCTCCACACAAGACAATTTTCATTTTGATCGAGTGAATGTTGTTCTCATTGGACTTGTTTTTGCCAATTGAAAGTTAGTATTACAGCCATCAATGACTTGACATGAGTCTAAATTTTGTTTGATCCACACAGTTAAACAAATATGTCATGATTGAGATGATACTAGATGAGACTAAATGTCAAAAAAATCACTGAAGAGAAAGCTGGAAATTTAGGAACATTCAACTATATGCACCATGCCACTGTATTTATCACACTTTCACAGAAGTGCACCCATGCACAACCTAAAGTTGGAGACTGAAACTCTCACAACCCCCTACTTTGTTCTCAAACTGACGCAATAAATCCTCAGGGCTGATTAGAAAACATAGAGCATAACATCAGTATTTTTTGACACAGTCACCCTTCATGTTAGGTATGCAGGCAGAAAATGGTCACCTGAAAATCATGATATGTAAAATGGCATAATAAAAAGAGCTTACCCCAACAAATATCTGGAGCCAAAATTCAAACTCTTATGACTTTCAGACAGTCTGATGTTGTGGTGTTTGTACATTTCATTGTTGAGTTATGGGGCTCATTTTACTTATATGCAAAAATAATGTAAGGATCCTGATTTTAATTCACCATGAAAATACTTGGTGATCACATCCAACATTATTTTTGATGTTAAAGTGTTACTAGATGCAGGCTGCTTTCGGAGTGCTTGTACCACTCATTGTACCTCACTTGTAGATTAAAAGTGATACTAGCTCTGCTTGTAAAGTAAAAAGATTAATCAGATCATAGAATAATAGAAAATACAAGGCGACTGATCCAAGACGTTGCCGACACCCGCCCTTAGACTATACCTCTTTACACAAGAAGCAATAGGCCAATCATACCTGGGGTATTTGTGGATACCCATCAAGCTGTGCAATTGCTTTCTGAAGAAGGAAGAAAGCACATTCCATTGTTTAGTTTGGAGTAAATGTCTGTTCCAGAGAAAGGATATGTGTTGCATGACAAATCTGTTTGTCCACTCTGCTTTGTTTACTTGCAGAAGCATGTTTAAATCATTGATTCCACTTTTAGTGGGATGTTTATTTTATGCAGATATGAGTTCTTCGACTACTGGATCCCTAATGACTCAAAAGTCAAAGTCTGACTGCCACTAAGGAATCTATAAGTCACCAAATAAAGGGACATTACTTATAGCTTCTCCTTGTAGCTCTAATCTTATAAAATTGTGATCTTTTTAGTTAGGAACATCTGGAATCTTTCCATTTGAGTGATATGCCTTGAAAGACTTATCCCTAAAGGGGCATTGTATTTGATACTAGATCTGATCGATGAGAAATACAGAGTAGTAAGAACTTCTTTTGAGCTAACTGAAATAGGATTTATAATCACCTGTGCCAGGTAAAAAGATTTCCAAACAACTGTTGCAAAGTGATGGTCAAAGGCAGGAGAATTATCTACCCACATTCCATGGTCTCTGGCAACACTTTCATTTTGAAGTGGGATGTAGTCTTTACTATAAGAAGGAAGAGGGCACTGTTTACAAAATGCAATTATATTGCACTTTTTGACAATTAGATTTAACTAATTTTATGAGCACCAGTTACTGACGCGCAAATTCCAGCTTGAGCTTCTGCATATCAGACGGAGACTTGAGGATGACCCGAAGTTTGTGGTTGTATGCAAATTTGTTTCACCAGAGTACAGGCCATACAGTGGAGCCCTGAGGAACACTACTGGTCTTCACTTGTATTGAAAACATACTTGCCGCACTCACAGCATAGGTTCTATCCCTCAGTCAACTTGCTATCAATCTATGTAGGATTCAGTTTGGAGCTTATTCAGCTTGTTTATTAAGTTAGAGTGTAATATGGTATCAAAAGCCTTAGCCAGGTTGAGGTATGTTGCATAGACAACATGTCTACTACTCATGGACTGTGACACTTTCTCAAAGAAACTGACAAGATTCGTTAGCTATCATCTACTTCTAACAAAGGTGAACTGCGAGGGTTCAAGTATTATAAGACTTTTGATCTCATCGTTTATTGGGTTAGTTGTGATACAGTCTATGGTTCTGAAGATGAGGCTAGTCAGGCTAATGTATCTGTAGTTTCCTGGCTCAGTGGTGGATTCACCTTTGTGAAATGGCATCACATCAGCTGTGAGACGTAATTCAGGGACAAAATCAGTGGCAAGGTACAGGTTGAATAGTTAAAACATCAGGTCTACTAGGGCATGTTTTGTACTATTTATTAGGTAAACAGTTATATTATCAGACCTCATGGATGACATACTTTGGAGACTACCTTTAGCAATTGTTCTTTGGATATGATGGGAGATTTGAAATTCTGTGGGATATGTAGGATTTATATAGTTGTTTCATGGGTGAAATTTGCACTGAATTTGTTCAGTACTATGTTAGCTATATCTGCCAGAGCCAAGTAGGTAGTGCTATTTTGGATAATGTTTGAGCACTGCTAGGGGATGTTCCTGAATTTCGTGATATAGCAAAAGTTGGATTTGTAATTGTCTTTAGCTTCTGATACTAGTCTGAACTCATGGCTGCCTTCTTTTTTTCTAGTTCCTTTGCTAGCTTTTTAATACTAACCTTGATTTGTATATTTTTTGTTTTTGCTGTACAGTTTGAGAAGCTCTTTTCTTTTGTTGCATTTCTTATTTATACATGTGGATCATCAAACTGGTTTACTTCCCATTTTGTATGGATCTGGTAGGGACTGCTGTGTCAATGTGCTTATTGAAGTGCACATAGAGTTTCTTTGCTTAACTTCTTGATGTGACAGTATCTTGAGTAATGCAGTTAAACCTGAATTTAGAGACTTCATCATAGAATTTTAGATCATACATTTGATATCTATTAACTTTGTGATTATTTGCATATAATTGCTTGGAGATTTTGAATGAAAATGTTACCAGTTTGTGTCTAGATTTAAGTGGGGAAGAGAGTACCAGGGGGAAGAGTTGATATTTATGCCATGTTGGTAAGGATCAGATCAAGACTATTATGTCCTTTAGTGGGTTCCTTTACAGTTTGGTTCATGAAGTTTATGTTTATGAAATCAAGGAATTTTGCAACATAATCTACAGCTGAGGTTTAGGTATCCCACTTTGTGATCTAGAATTTATTTTTTATTTTTATTTATTTTACATTTGTCAAATGGGATGGTCCGACTGGATACATGTCCATTTTCAGCGGAGGCCTGGTGAGAAAAGCTCCACATGTGCAAAAAAGTGACACTTTAAAGTTGTGGTTACATAGAAATCTAAACATTTACAAATCACTGACAATTTATAGTCAAGGTTACATTCAAATCAAACGAACAATAGGTTTATGGCATGAAATATATAGAGATATCATTTTACAGCTTTGAAGTGTGTAGAAAGAAAAGTATTCACAGATTGAATGTAAGGATGATAGTTAAGAGAAAAGATGGTTAGTTAAGAAGGGAAGTTGTTGGAAATTGTATGTAGAGGGGTTGAAGAGCATAGCCTCAGAATGGGTAGTATAACAAGTTATCTTCCTGATAATATAATTCGAATGGTTGTTGAGAAGTGTATGTTGTCTGGGTAGAGAAAGGTTATTATTGGGCATTTTTCCTATGTGAGCTGTGTTTTTCTTACTTTTTTCTTGTTATACAAGTGAAAGTCTCCTAGGGTAATTGAATTTCTCTTGATCTGAAGTTCATTCAGTGTATTTAGGAACCTAACATTTTTTTCTGAGAGCACAGGGGGAGCTATAACGTGCTATTATCTGATAGTTGGTCCTATTTAGTGTGATTTTGATCTCAATCAGTTCAGATTTTGGGTCTCTAGGGATCTGTCTAGAAGTGATATGGTCTTTAACAAATATGGGTACTCCGCTGCACTTACCTTTGGGCTGAAATGTGTATAAGGACAAAAACCTGTTATGGAGGGGGTGCTGTTCATATTTCTAAATTAAATTTCTGTAATAACACACACATATATGCACTCTAAATGCAGAGGGGCCTCAAGATCAGGCAATTTGTTATTTAGACTCCTAGAGTTGAGCAGAGTTACCTTGATGTGGTCTCGTTCATAGTTAAGTATTAGGCTAGCTAATTTCCCTTTTGATGGTCGAATTAACCAATCCCATTTAGAATTAGACTACAATTACCCATGGACAATAATTATATATACACCCTAGTTAGAATAACTGGGATCATAGCATAATAAAAATATAAAAAATGATTCTGGTAATCAGGTTGAAGAAGTAGCAGGAATTAACAAAACCAACCTCGAATGCTTTTCTTAAATCAGCACGTCTGTGTTTCTTTTGCAAAGTTTTCAGTCTTCTTCCTTATTTTTTACTTTTTAGAGCAACTGAATACAAAGCATTCTTTATTAATAAAATCTTTTTTATATATATTTTTTATTTTTTTTTACTTTTTAGAACCACTGAATACAAAGCATTCTTTATTAAAAAAATCTATTTTTATATTTTTATATATTTTTTTACTTTTTAGTTTTTAAGTGAAATATAACAGTAATTCTGTATAAAACTAAAATTGTGATATTGGGAGTTAGTGTGTGTGTGTGTGTGTGTGTGTGTGTGTGTGTGTGTGTGTGTGTGTGTGTGTGTGTGTGTGTGTGTGTGTGCGTAGTACTTTGTAACCCTTACTGTATCCCATAGCACACAATACAACAATTACACAAGTACTGGGACTCTGCATATCAGAGAATACTTTGAATGGCATTAAGAGTGGTTACCTGTTACAGCTCTTCAAATAGTCTGGACTTTATACTGTGAAGGTAAAATGAGACAATATCGTGTATTCATCATACTTCATTTACAAAACCATCCACAACTGTCTCTAGTTAATGATTTGTCAGCTTGGTGCAGCATTAGAAAAAAGTATGTGTGTTGGTGTGCGTGTATGTGTGTGTGTGCGTGTGTGTGCGTGTGTGTGTGTGTGTGTGTGTGTGTGTGTGTGTGTGTGTGTGTGTGTGTGTGTGTGTGTGTGTGTGTGTCCACACTGAGGTCGAGAGAGTCTTTATGAGAGAGAGTCTGTCAAGTAATGAAAAAAAAAATTAGAAAAACTCTTACCACAGTTACAGAAGCATGAGTAAAGGTTGGTATAGTTTGACATATGAGTAATATTTGGTCAGAACCAACATATGAATGCATAGCTGTGTACTTGCTTGTGCTCTCCAGGATTGAGGGCCACATACATGCACCTACATATAAATTTATATCAATGGTTCATGACAAGGAAGGGATTTTTTTCTAAAAAATTGCTGCTCAGAAAATGTCAAACATTCATTTTCCGTATTATAGGCTGTTAACATTTTCAGCTGTTGCATACAGACCTTAAACAGATAGCTAATTTAAAAGCATATAGCATGATTTAGTGGCATCCTATGTGTATATTTATTTGATAAAATGTATGAGTGTTTTCTTCCCACTGTCTTGTGAAGCTAGAATTCTTACTAAGGTTAGAAGTAATTTTGTCTGCTTTTTAAAATGTAGGGAGAAGTGTGTGTGTGTGTGTGTGTGTGTGTGTGTGTGTGTGTGTGTGTGTGTGTGTGTGTGTGTGTGTGTGTGTGTGTGTGTGTGTGTGTACTTTAATGCCTCTCCTAGTACAGTTGTGCTGTCCCTCTGTGGTTGTGTCACATTTTTGTTGCAGTATTAGAATAGTGTGTGTGTGTTTGTGTGTGTGTGTGTGTGTGTGTGTGTATGTGTTTGTGTGAGCACTGAGCTCAAGAGATTTTGTCATATTATTTAAGTATTTTCTGCTGTCTCGCTAATGACAGAGCAACAATATTTTACTTAAAGAGTAAAATATTATCCCTTTTCCAGTATTAGAATGCTTTTTATTGAAACTGGCTTAGTAAGACAGAATCACAGAGGGGCAGAGCCATAAAGCCAATTTCAATAAAAAGCGTTCTAATACTAAATAGTTTGAAGACACCATGCATGAGGATAAGCATTTAGGAGCTGCCTCTATCCATTAAAAGTAGAAGAGGCAGTCTGCAAGTAAAGTTGCTATTACCCATCTGGAGAGCTAAATTATGTTTGAATAGGGACAAGGATATGTTTTGTTTTACATGAATGGGTTGTCTGTTCCACAGCAGTGGTATCCTCTATGTGATATACCTGGCCCTCCAAACCATTCAGTTGATGTTCCAGTAGTGGTTTAGATCCATAGACTGAGTATTTTGGATGCCATTTGACTTGCTGGTGTGCAGTAATCTACTTGTATGCCAGACACAGGTCACATTTTAGCAGTCAATAGGATACTGAGAGTAGTGACAGGGCTTTAAGTCAGTCCAGGTAGGAGATAATGTTTAAGCCTTGTGTCCTTTTAATAAGTTATCTTTGTGGGTGTTCCAGTTGTTGCATGTGTCTGGACAGATGCATGCTAAAGGGGGCATTATAATCAATGACTGTCCTGATGAGGGCTGAGTAAAGGGGAGCAGTGGCATCTCTAGATCTAGATGCACTTTCTTTTTTTACAAGCTGTGGAGTATAGAAGGACATTCTTACCTTAATTGACACATGCTGATCGAAAGTTAGGATACTCTCCACATAAGTTCCTAAAACCTGAACAACTGGGTCAACTGTTAGGGTGGAATTGTCAGTGTAGCAATTTCCCAGGGTAGATAATTTCCTAAAGGATACACTAATACATTTTTTGGCATTTAGTTTCAGTCCATGATTTTGGCACCAGTTATTTGTTTGGGACAAACTTTTCTGCATAATTGATAAGTCACTTGGGATTTAATGACTACTCCTGCCTTGTAGTCATCTGCAAATGTAGTCAACCAGAGCACTTTGGTATTGACTTTTACTTCATAAAGGTAGATTCCAAATAGGAGAAGTCCCAAAAAAGAACCCTAGGTAACTCCACTCATGACTGGTCTCTATGTGGAGGCAGTATCCTCTCTTTTGATCTACTGGATCCTATATATGAGCCAGTCTATAATTCAGACAGTAATTAAGAGGTTTATTCTTAGTTTATTTAGCTTTACTACTATGCCTGACTGATAGAATTTGTCAAAATCATCGGCCAGATTAATGTATGTAGTGTGTAGCATTTTACCTTCATCCATTGCTTTGGTGACCTTTTCGAAAATGTCCACCAAGTTGAGTAAGCATGACCTGCCCTTGATGAATCCAAACTGAGATGGGTCTAGTGTTAGGAGGTTCCCTATGTCCTTATTGATTAGTACCATGGTAAATCTTTCCATGGCTTTGCATATGAGTCTGGTCAGACTTCATCATCACCTTCCCCTTTTTTCCTATTCTTTACATGGGGTCAGGGTGTCATGTCAACTGTTTCCATCTCTCTGTATTACTGCCACTCTGCAACCTTCTTCAACACTCATACATGACTGTCACAGGTCTTCTCTCATACAATCAATCCACCTCTTTGCTGTATGCCCTTGTTTCTTCTTACCTTTTTCCTGTCTGTCCCAAATCTTCTTTACCAGATTGTCTTCTGATATTCTGCTCCTGTACCTAAATGACCATAATCCATACCTCTTAACCTGGAAATGTCAAAAAATATGGACAAAGGCTCATGAAGAATAGGTACAAATCTCTATGCTGATTAACATAAAATGTGCATACATAGTTGTGTAACCTTACCCACTCCAATGGAATTGTGGGGTACCAACTTTCAAACACAAACTGAAGAACAGACAACCAAAATATGTCCCCAGACCCTGTAGTAAATGGTAACCATTTTTTAAATGTATGGCAATGATGTTCACTGGGAAGGGAGAAGATGATGAACCTTAGTATTTTGTTTTTGGTGACTTGCAGTATGTGGGTTTTGTGGTAAAAGTAGGGCATTTAATGATAGGCAATATTCTAATCTTAGCAAAATAATATTATAGTTTGTTTGGACCTCCAAAATCATTCTCCATGGCCTACTGATCAGTGGCATAGCTAGAGTTTGTGCCGCTCTGGGGCTGTCTTTGAGTTTCCTGCCCTTCCCTCCCTCACAAACTCATGGTCAAATGGAGTTCCCACTTACACAGCCCTCTCCCCTGCAGCCATTCTAGTGTCCCATTACTTGGCTATTTCAATCAATTACCATAAACACTGTAATATGCATACTGCTTTACTTCTGCAATGGTTATTTGTATTTCATTTAAAACTTTTATTTTACATGTTATAGCACAAACACTAACAGATATCTGCTAAACAAAGCAATACAGTCTCACAATGAAAACAGATTTAGCATTAAAACTTCTCTGCTCTTGAAACTCACATTCATTGAAACAACACTGAAACCCACATTCAAAGAAAATGTATCTGGCCAGTGGAGGATAAAGATTACCTTTGGTCTGTTTTCAGATCATAGGCCCCTTGCACATGAAACATACATGTATTCTTTGATACACTTTCCTGAATGTATTAAATTATATTCCATGTATAATACAGCACACTTGTTAGAGTGTGTTTTAAATTTATTGTTTTTAACATTTTTCCAGTAAGCAATGAAACAAAATGCATGAAACAATAATGACAAAACTGCCCAATTCAGAACATTTCCACCATAAAATTCCACTCAAACTTCTACAATCCAGCAGTATCAGTACATATGCACAATCTCTGCAGAAGTAAAAGTAATCTAAATAATTCCACATTAAAGAGATCTGTAACTAATGAAGATGCTGCTGCTAGCAAACAACTTTATATGTCATTACTTCATCTACAAATAAAGTGCCTTTTGCCCTTGAGGAATAAATTGCCTATGTTACATTAAACAAATGATAAGCTAGTAATATTGCAATAAGGAATGGATGGCAAACTGATAACAGGTTCATAATTACTAGGTGTCTCCGCCAAAGAGTTCATTCCCATGACTGCAGCATCCACCCCCTTTAAAAGTACAACACAGTACAGAATCAACAATCCATTTACATGGTGTGGGAGTAGAACCCACAGCCTTCTGCATTAAACTCAAGTGTACTACCTGTTGCACTACTAACAATACAAGCATGCTTGACATAAGCAGCGCTAACTTCTCTTCCCTGAAGAACTTTGCAGCACAAGAAATCTGGAAAAAGCCAAAATCTATGGGGGGGGGGGGCAAAGGCCCAAAACCAGGGAGTGGGACACATTTTATACATTGCTTGTATAATCTTTGAAATTTGCTAGAGTAAACTGTTTTGGTGCTACCTTGCATTTCCTGAATGATAGGAGGACAAACTTAAACAGCTATAATTATTTAGTCAATTCATTTCTCACTGATTTACCAGAAAACCACAGATTTTAAGAGAAACACAGACGAAAAGTATCAGCCAAACATTCCAGATACTCCGTGAAACTTTAGACAGTTAAGAGCTATGGGCTTAACTCCTTGAATCACAAGTATGGGTAGAGAATTCAGACTCTTGCCCCTTGTACCCAAGGTACAGGGTTTCAGCCTTGGTAACCCTAACCACCAGTTACACGTAAGTGGAACATTTTACACACACCCACACCCACCTCATTTGTATCCAGCTTAAATGCAAAGGCGAATACAGCAGCTAAAATTATTCAGTCTACACATACCTTGTTAACCTGTTCAAGCTTAAATGCACTTGTTCAATGGTTTCTCAAAGCCTACACACCTCGTTTCTGGCTTAAATGCAATTGTTCAATGGTATCTCAAAACAGCAGCTAAAGTTACTCAGTCTACCCATAAGTCATTAACCTGTTCAAGCACTTGTTCAACAGTTTAAGCACACACACCTCTTTTCCAGCTTAAATGCAGTTGTTCAATGGTTTCTCAAAGCAGAACACTTAAATGCACCTGTATTCAGTTGAACTGCCTGAATTCAACTGAACCTGCACACAAACTTGTCTTGTTTCCACCAGCTTAAATGCATGACTGCTGACTGGAAGAAAACTGCTCTCACAGCAGCTAAAGTTACTCAGTCTTTTTTTTTTTTTTTTTGCTTACCTGGAGGAGCCGGGGAAACTCTGCTGCTGCTACTTGTGAAATGGATGAGGTAGCTGACATCATCGTGCATGCCTGAAAATTGCCAGAAAAAAATGAAAAAAACAGCTTGAAAATTCAGGAATAAAGGGGGCCGCTCAGGCGTTCATGGCACCCCCTTATTTGGACCTAAAAACTGGTAAATGGTGAGGAATGTGGTATGGATGAGAGGTATGCCATAATCTGTTCTCTTTGACCTTTTTTTACAATTGGGGTTACTTTGGCTTCTGCTGTTATGCTCTCATTTCTTCATCTGTCCCACAGAGTTCATCCTACTATCCATCACCTCTAGCTTCCTCATCTGCTCTGCCTTTAATGCACAGATTCCTGTACCATACAGTAGTATTGGTAGTACCACTGTTTTGTACACCTTACTTTTCAACTTTTTTGGCATTTTTCTGTATACACTGCACCTGACATTCTATGCCAGTTGGCTGCAGCCCTCTGATTCTAATTTTGGTCTCCTCATTCAGAATTATGTTCTCTTCAACCACCCCTCCCAGGTACTTGAGGCTATTAACCTGTTCCACTATTTTCCCTTCTATTTCAATTCTCAACTTCTTTTGACAGAAGCTATCTTATCTGTACTCTGTTTTATCCCATGTGCCTTCATTTTTTTGCATTCCATTCCAGTATCCTTTGCTGAAGTTCTTGTTCGGGGTCTGTCTGTAATGCCACATCATCTGCATAAAACAACTTTTTTGATAAGTCCCCCTCTGACCTGTTTGTTAATGCAGTCCAACCCCTGTATGAACAGCAGTGGGCACAGATCTGATCCATGATGCACACCCACTCCCACTAGGAATCCCTCTGTGAGACCAAACACTGTTCATACGTGACTCATTGGGTCCTTGAACCAAAGTTACTGGGACTTTGAATCATCACAGTGCTGCACAAATCAGCTTTCTTTGGACCATGTCATATGCTTTTCCCAAATCAAGGAATACTCAGTTGGACTTATTCCTAGTTTCTTATCCTGCATATGTCTCACTGCAAACATTGGGTCAGTTGTACTGCATCCTGATCAGAATCCGAATGGTTCATCTCCCATCTTACTTTCTAATACTCTGCATTTTTATTTATCAGTCATCATCTTCAGAATGTTCATGCAATGTGGGAGGAGTGAGATACCTCTGTACCGCCCACAATTGTGAATGTCCCTTTTGTTCTTGAGCACTGGCACTAGCATGCTTATTCTCCAGTGATCTTGGATACGCGTTTTACTCCAAATTGCCATGAGTACACCCAGGAGCCACTTCTCCCCTATCTCACCAAAATATCTTTCTCATATATGCTGTGACCTCATCTATGCCTGCTGCTTTTCATAACTTCATTTTCCTTAGTGCTGTTCTTACTTCTTCAATGGTGGGCTCCATCTTTTCTGTCATCATAGGCTGTGTCTGGGACTCTGGAGCAATCCAGATTCTGTGTGGTTTGCTTCATTCAGAAGCACTCAAAGTACTCCATTCATCTGCCTTTGATGTCCAGTGAACTAGGGAGCAGGTTGTTGCTGGCATCCCTTAGGATGGGTGTCTGACTATCTTCTTTATCTTTCTATCTTTGCCTTGCATGGTGATATAGTTTCTTTGTGACATCTACTGAGGTACTTTCCAGAAGTTGGCAGAGCGCCTCTGATGCCTTGTTATTTGATGCTGCATCACCTTTCTAATCCTGTTTTTTAGCCAACCAGTATTCCTTCCTAGTCTGGTGCATCTTTTCTGTCTCAAACTTTTTTCTGCACTCCTTTCTTTTGATGACTTCCTGGAACTGCATTCCACCACCATCTTTCCTTATGTACCTTATTTCCATACTTGGGTCAGCTGTGTATCCTTTCTGTAGTCCTCACACATGCTGTTTTTAGGCACTGCCTTTCTTCTCCAACACTCCACCTATTTCCTCTTCTTCTTGAGGAGGTAGAGCCCTGAGTAATTTCTTGAAATGTTGAGCTTTCTCTCCAGTCAACTTCCAGGCTTCAGCTTGGTCTCTGTTGACCCTAGAGACTTCTATGACCATTGCTTGCAGTTAATTGTGGCAACCAGTAATCTATGCTGTGGGCTGAATGTTTCACTCGGGATAACTTTGCAATCGCTGATTCTACTCCAGTGCCCTGCCCAAACTAGAAGGAAGTTTACCCGAGTTGCATGTTGGCCATTCTCATAAGTGACCTTGTGACTGTCTCTCTTTCTGAACCGCCATGTGTTTGCTGCAATCAAACCGTTTGCCAGACAGAACTCTAGAATGGCCTCTCCTTCTTTACTCCTGCTGCCCCACCAATTTTGGGTCTGTGGAAGGTCCTCTATTATGCAAGGGAATGACTGTGGCTGCTCCCCATTCTCAAGGTACAAATTTTGTATAGAGGCTGAGCTTGAACAGTGTTTTAGTGGGGGTGTCTAAAGCATGCTTTATGTTATTTAAGATGTATACATGGATATTGTCGGGGCCCAATGATGCAGTATGTATAGCTTTTGATAGCACCTTCAGTACTTGGTCCTGTGTGATAGTTAGAGGTGAGTCTGTTTCAGGTATACCTTATGGAACAGATGGAGGATAGAAAGGAGTAAAGTTACTGCTGAATTTATTTGCTGTATCTTCAGCTTAATGTAGGTGACATTGTTCACAATCAGCTCAGAGCAGGGCTGCATTGTGCTTCTTAGATTACAAAGAAAATTGAAAAAGATCTTTTGATTGTCTTTGGCTTGGGTGCCTGTTTTAGCCTCAAATTTTGCTTTGATAGATATTATTAAGCTATTGAGTTGTTTATTTCAATGTCAAAGGCTTTGTCATTCTTGGAATTACTCTTCTTACTATGGGTCAAAGTTCTCTTTCTTATATTGTAAAGCATGTTGATATTATGGCTCCACCATGGGGTTTGTTTCTGGGGTTTGCCCTGGGCTTGTTCCTACAGGGTACAGCTGCATCTATCCAGCAGTTTACATGCTGGTATAATGTGGTGGTGTATATTTCCTTATATTCAGCAGAGTTAAATGAACATGGCAAATTGAAGCTTGCCAATGTATCACATAAGAGTAGGTAGTTTGTCGTAGAGAAATTTGTAAAGGAACACTGGGTGGAAGGGGTCTCTGATTTCAATTTTATTTTAAAGGAGATGGCTTTATGGTTAGATGTAACAAGTGACTAAGATACCCAAGGGATAGCACGAGATGCTTCCATATTAATAAGGACAAGATCTAAGATTTTGTTCCCTCCATTGGATAGCTTGACTATTAGTTTCTGGGTATTTGTATTGACAAAGTCCAGGAATCTTTGTGCTTGTGCATTAGTGGTGGTGTGGGCTTCCCACTCTATAGTTGGATAGTTTAGATCACATAGGAAAATGGTATTTGGTGTAATACTGAGTGTTTCCAGTTCCTTTAGCTAGGCATTGTGGCTTTCATAGAGGGAGTTCTGTAGCTACTTAATATATGATATGGACCTTTCTGGTAGTTATTTGGACATGAAGAAGCTCTAGTGCATCATACTGCTTTACCAGCCTTCATGTGAGTCTCTTCTGGATGTACACTGATACACCTCCACCTTTTTCCCCTCCTGCACAGTAGCTGGTCTAAACGTGTGGAAGGCATTATAGCTCTGTGCAACCAGAGTGCTCTCCGCTGTTTTAACCATGTCTCAGTCACTTCACAATGTCTATGTTTTCTGTGGTGAGGAGGGCTTGTAGGGGCTTGTAGGGACTGGAGTTTCTTCTTTAGGTTTCTATCATTGAACAGTAACACCTTCATATTTTCCTTGAATCATTATGTTGGTAGATTTATCTGGCTGGCATTGCCTAAAAATGGCATTATGGGAATGGACAGTGTCTTTACCAATAATTAAAACATTTGGGGACAGGTACAGGCCATCCCTGGAGAAGCACCATGGTCTGCCAATCATGTCCTCCCAGGCTGACAAATATTAGAACCTCTTGAAATAACACCAAAAACTGAGCCAAGTATTGAAGTGAGTTATTGTTTCCTCATATTGTAGCATCGTCCTTGGAGAAGGTAGAATGCTGCTCAATGCCAAACTCATACCTGACAGGAAGGTACTTCTAAAGTAATTGATACTCACATGTACTATGACAGAGTCATACTGGTAGTTGTTGTTCAAGGACTTGAGTGTGTGTGTGAGTGTGTGTGTGAGTTTGTGTGTGTGTGTGTGTGTGTGTGTGTGTGTGTGTGTGTGTGTGTGTGTGTGTGTGTGTGTGTGTGTGTGTGTGTGTGTGCAAGCAGCTAACCATCACCCTTTCCTTACTCAGCTTGGTAACAGGTACATATATACATCTTACAATCGAGACACCTATAACTAGAATGTTTGTTTAGGTAGATGCCTGCTTTACAGGCTCAGCATCTGTGACTTTGAGACTCCTTGTGCTATGTGACAGGTAGGCTTTACTTACTGTGAGTGCTGTCTGCCTGTATTACATTTTGTAGGTCTTTGAGATTAAGGAAAGTTAAACTTTAGAGCCTCGGTATATGATGGAATATGTGTTATAATGGCCTTGGTGAAGTGTGGCATCTTGTTTGTAATTTTGGTGTCTAAATTTACTGTGTGTGAACATTTGGCCTTCAAGGACATTATATATGCACAATTCTCACACACTGTTATGCTAGTTCAGCAACAGATAATTGTCAGACAGTATGAGACAATTCTTACATTGTCTCAAGATACCCATCTCAATCAGGCTGGTTACAGAAGTTGTGGGGAAGTGCTGGTCCAAGATACCCATAGGAATGATGCTGTGATAGGGGTAACTATAACTGCTTAGAGTCTGGTTTGTTTAGGATAATGTTTGGATGAACTTATTACTAACACATGGAGAAATGCTTAGTTATCTCGGCAAGGGTGTACTGCATCTTAAGGTGTGTTTATTTGCACTTACCATGGGTTATTTGAGTCTCAGACCTGGATCTGAAAGGTTGTATAGACTTTTTACGTCTCTTATAGAGAAAAAAATCTCTTGCAGATAACCCATTATAGACTGAATACAATGGCCATAGTGCACTGAATGCAGCTTAGTGCAACTTTTTTCTTCCTTCTTAATGAAACGCTTGTTTCTCACAGCTCAGGGTTTTCCATACTTCTCAGTGTACTAAATAAAAGACCCTGGTAGCCCAGCTCTGATCACATTATAGCTAGGTGAGATATGGAGTGATCCAATTAAAGGAAGCCAGTAGTAGCGCTCTATGACTTCAGAACTTGCAGCAAATCACAGTTCTCTTAGTCCTATGACTCTGAGCTACAGGGCAATGACCCCAGGTAGGCTGGAATTTAGAAACTTAAGCTTTTACAGTGGGAGCAGGAAAAAAACTGTAACTAGTGTACAATCAATCAGATCCACAGCGAGAGCAGTACGTAATGTAACGGTGGGGGCTGGGAGGGCTGTAACAATGTAACAGAGACAAAAGCA
This sequence comes from Protopterus annectens, assembly GCF_019279795.1. Lineage (NCBI taxonomy): Eukaryota > Metazoa > Chordata > Ceratodontiformes > Protopteridae > Protopterus > Protopterus annectens. The sequence continues at coordinate 889,561,366 of NC_056734.1, forward strand.
GGGGGGGGGGACAATAGAAAGTGTAACAACAGCAGCAAATGTAACAAGAAGAAAGGCACTGGTGTGCAACTTTAAGCAAACTGAATGGAATCACCAATCTCACCTTCCAGAATGGGCAAGTCAGCATCAGTAATTCACACGGTTTTAAATGTTGAAGTGCACATCTGCAATAGTCAGATGTGCAAAAGGATATTTGCAAAAGTTTGTATTAACGAACTATGAATTGCTGAACTCACAAAAGAGCGAATGCTTGTCTGCATTCGCTCATGTGAATTTGGCATTCTGAGTGTAGATAGCACTACAGTGGGGATCGGGACATGTACCCCTTCTGTCACTATAGTGCGATCTCAGAATTAGTATATAAAATTAGCAGGGGGTGTGGAGGGGTGCAGCCCCTGACATGGGGGGTGCAGAAGGGCTTGCCCTCTACATAGCAGTCTTAGGAGACATCCAGAAATGGCGGGTGTTTAAAAAAAGTTCAACATTCCCGGCGTGTCGAATTTCTTTGTGTAGCAGATTCGGTCTTTTCAGGATTCGATGGTGCAGTTTCTGACCTTATGAGTTGGGTATTTGAAGAATCACACACATGTGTTGCAACATTTTAAAGGTAAACCAACACACACACATATTCCCTCACCCAGCTATTCTAGGGACCAGGGCACTATTCAAACTCAGGTCATCTGGGCTATAGGCAAGGCTTTATTCCTTTATGTCACAAAGCTGTAAAGAAAACAAACGTAGAAGCACACAAGCACAAATCCTGCAGCACAGAACAAATCCTGCAGCAAAAATTACAATACAACCTCTATAGTGCTTGATTTGTTTCTTTTGTTAAGTCACAAGATCCATTAGCAGGAGTCTGACTAAAAAAAAAAACTCTACAGGTACAGCAAAGGCTTCAGCTAGTATGTGTAAGCCTTTGAAAGAGAGGTACAAATCATCACTGGCAAAACCAGAATGACTGTCTGGCTTCTCTTCCCATCCTGGCAAATAATACAGCCTCCTAGAATGACATAAACTATGCAGCCATTAGTTGAAGCCAATAATCCTTTTCATGTACTTTGGCATCATTCGAGGAGAAGGAAAGATTCTGCTCAAAAAACAGGGTCTTACCTGCATTTGTGACATACATGGAGAGCTCTGTCTTGTCTCTCAGAATATCCCTTCAACCACTATCATATCATAATCATAGTTGTTTGACTTAAGAGTCTTTTGGCCCTTGATATGTTGGTGATCTTAGCAACTCAATTTAGCCCTCTCCTTGTTCAGCCTCATGAGAGCTGAGTGAATACCTCTGAACCCGCAGACATTGAAAATAAGAACAAAGGCCCTTGAAAAGTAGCAACATTCATAGCTAACTGCCAATGAGGCTAATTTCCTGTGGTGAGATTCAAACCTTCTACCTCTTCTCTGTGAGGTAAATACCTTAACCGTTATGTCAGTCCCCTTCCATAGCACATAACTTCTCATGCTTCCTGTATGAATGTGGTACAGTACTCAGAAACAGAGCCACAAAATGATGGAAAATATAAGCACATTATCACAGTGATAACAGACAGCATCATTTATTTTTGCTTCAGAAAAAGAAGATTTAAGATTTATTTATAATTTATTTATTGGCATTTGTTAACCTGGTTAGTCCAGCTGAGCCAGGGGCCCATTTTCAGTGGAGACCCGAGGAGAAAATCTTCAGAAAATTAACAATTATTACAAAAATTACAAAGATATAATCAACAGATAACATAAGTCTACTAGCAAGTAATAGCATGACATAAGTCTATTAACAGCTAACAAATCTATAAATATTAAATATTAAAAAAGACAGAGTGAAATTCAGTGGAATACCATAAATGAGGTCATTCCAATGTACAAAGTCAATAGTAATACAAGAACCTATTATTAGTTATTTATTTATTTTTTGGAACATTTAAAAATAGGAAAAAAAAAAGGAAAAGTAACAGAAGGTGCAGGGTATAAGACGAAAAAGAAATTATGTAGATAAGAAGGGAGAATAC